>NC_084592.1:46710082-46727582 GCF_033807715.1 Cololabis saira | reverse complement strand
TTTTTTTCTCCCTTCCTTCCTTCTTCCCTTCCTCTTTTCTCCCTTAATTCCTTCTTTCTTTCCTCCCTCCCTTTCTTCCTTCTTCCTCTTTTCTCCCTTCCTTCCTTCCTTCTTCCCTTCCTCTTTTCTCCCTTCCTCTTTCCTTCCTTCCTTCCTTCATTCCTTCCTCTTTTCTCCCTTCCTTCCTTCCTTCCTTCCTTCCTTCTTTCCTTGTTTTCTCCCTTCCTTCCTTCCTTCCTTCCTTCCTTCCTTCCTTCCTTCCTTCCTTCCTTCCTTCCTTCTTTCGTCCCTCGCTTCCTTCTTGTTTTCTTTCTTCCTTCCTTCCTCCTGCTCCGTCCTTCCTCCTTCCCTTCCTCTTTCCTTCCTACCTTCCTTCCTTCCTCTTTTCTCCCTCCCTTCCTTCCTTCCTTCCTTCCTTCCTTCCTTCCTTCCTTCTTTCCTTGTTTTCTCCCTTCCTTCCTTCCTTCCTTCCTTCCTTCCTTCCTTCCTTCCTTCCTTCCTTCCTTCCTTCCTTCCTTCCTTCCTTCCTTCCTTCCTTCCTTCCTTCCTTCCTTCCTTCCTTCCTTCCTTCCTTCCTTCCTTCCTTCCTTCCTTCCTTCCTTCCTTCCTTCCTTCCTTCCTTCCTTCCTTCCTTCCTTCCTTCCTTCCTTCCTTCCTTCCTTCCTTCCTTCCTTCCTTCCTTCCTTCCTTCCTTCCTTCCTTCCTTCCTTCCTTCCTTCCTTCCTTCCTTCCTTCCTTCCTTCCTTCCTTCCTTCCAGACGAAGGCAATGCTTCAGTCTGGCTGCACAAAAACCCCAAACCAAATCCAAACCTAATCAAAAGCGCGGTGGCTTCCACTCCTGCCGCTTCCGTCTTGATTCGTTGGCGTTTGATCTGTTTTCTTAAGAACAATCACACTTACGAACCAAAACCTCCATGGAAACAGTTACACTTACGAACCAAAACCTCCATGGAAACGCTCAAAGAACAGAAACCTTTTCTCTCCAGAAGCATCGTTGTTTCTGACAGAACCGGAGCCGGAGCCAAATCACACCGAGAGCTCTGATGACAACAACTCTGCTGCCAGAGTGTGTGTGTGTGTGTGTGTGTGTGTGTGTGTGTGTGTGTGTGTGTGTGTGTGTGTGTGTGTGTAAAGTCCTGGAACCGGTTACTCCGGGCAGGAAATAAATCCACGCTTCAAGTGTTTTCTCTGCTCAGACTTCTGACTGGAGAAATATTTCCATCGTCAGGACTGAATTATGAGCAGAGATCAACTCAGAGTCGCTGCCATTGTTGTATAAATCTTCTATAAAACACTTTAAAATAGTCTTGTTTTTATCAGCCTGTTTCAGTTTTAGTTTCAGTCCAGTCTTTAGGTCCAGCTATCATTTTAGTTTTTATTAGTTTTAGTCTCGTTCATTCTCCTTTTAGTCGTGTCAAGTTTCTGTCGACTAAAAGTCTGAGCATTTTAGTCTTATTCTAGTCAGAATTGTCCATTTTAGTCTAGTTTTAGTTAAAGATTGTATTTAATCCAAACCCATTTTACAATTCAAACAAGGTTATCTTATTGTTAGTGCCACGGCTGCGCCACGAGGCACTCCTCCTCCATAGCTCCGCAATGGAGGAGGAGGCACTCTTAATATTGCTCAGGCTTATTATTTATTTATTCCATATTCTTCCGTAAAAACTTCGGCGCATAACTAGTCCCACAGCTTTGAGAAAACGCGAAAAGTAAAAACGTAGAAACGTGCGCCTTAATCGGGAATCGATTGGTATGACTTTTATTAGCGATTGGCGTGCACGTTTTTGCGCAACGTGCACCGGAACGCATTGCGAGAACTTTGGGGCCTCACCACTCGCACACCTTTACTCGAAAAATTCTGAACCGATTTAGAAAGTTGTAGGCCCTGAATTTAACTACAGTCCTATGGATTTTCAGAGCGATGGCACAAATAGTTTTTGCACGAAGTGCAAAAGCATTTCCAAATTTCCAAACTAATGGGGAGATCATTTTCCCATGTATTCCTATGGCGCCATTCAAAGCGGATGGGAAAATGTTGAGAAAAAAAGACAAAATTCACCTTTTTTCCGAGTCACGTATCTTTCTCATACTTGCACGTAGAAACGTCATTCAAACTTCAAAACGGAGGAAAACTTCTCTTCTCTCTCAAAACCCGAAACAGTTTTTTCCTAAAATGTACACTTTTCAAGATATGAGCCCTTAAGCGAGGACTGGAAATCACTTTTTTTGTCAAATTTACAGTGCGACTTTCAGTTGCTAGAGTGTATTTAGACTGAAAAAACATGATTTTTTATTTGTAACTCAAGCTCACGGCCAAACCGTAAAAGGTAGACAGATAATCTTTGGTCAGAATATAGATATACGTGTTGGGATTCATAAAATGTGACTTTGACCGGCGGCGTATGCAAAAAATTTAAACGGCTGGGCTAACTGCTACGCGAATTCCTGCGTCGGTCTCCATTGACTGCAATGTAAAAAAAACTTTTCTTCAAAAAAATCTCACTTTGTTTTGGATCTGCCGTTACTCAGACATTTTAAGGATTATCTGAATAAAAATAAGATTGTCAGAATTGGCCGGGTTCTGTGTCTCTCACGATATCTTTATTATTCTGCTAGGAGCTACGGTTTACTCACAAATCTGAGTTATTTGAGAATCTGGGTTTCTCTCACAGCCAAACTGAAAGCTGCTGACTCATTCAGCCAGAACTGGTCACATGACTGAAATATGATCCCTGAGCTTCGACCTTAGCCGACCCCCAGTCCTGCAATCTGATGGTTCCGGGGGAACCCCCAGTAAATACACAGTAAATACTGAATGAATGCTGAAGCTGGTAATGAATGAATGAATGCTGAAGCTGGTAATGAATGAATGAATGAATGAATGAATGAATGAATGAATGAATGAATGAATGAATGAATGAAGCTGCTAATGAATGAATGCTGTTGCTCTAATGAATGAATGAATGAATGAATGAATGCTGAAGCTGGTAATGAATGAATGAATGAATTAATGAATGAATGAAGCTGGTAATGAATGAATGAATGAATGAATGAATGAATGAATGAATGAATGAATGAATGAATGAATGAATGAATGATGCTGGATGCTGAAGCTGGTAATGAATGAATGAATGAATTAATCCATCAATCAATCAATCAATCAATCAATGAATGATGCTGGATGCTGAAGCTGGTAATGAATGAATGAATGAATGAATGAATGAATGAATGAATGAATGAATGAATGAATGAATGAATGAATGATCATCCGGCAGTAGTCCCGTGGCACTTCAAAATTTCCCGGGAATTTTGTCTAGTTATATGATTGTTACCTTATAGACTCAAGAATACATTCATTCCAGATACAGAAGACTCATTTGAGTTTACAACATGTTTATTTTTCCTGTGATTTTGTGGTGACTGGGATGGAGGACGTGACGTCAGTAAGTTTTTATTTTGTAATCTACATTTTAGTCTGGTTTTTATTCCTCTACGATATTGCATTATATATTTAATTATCCTTATCGTCACATAACCAGCATCTTCGTTGCGTATCGTTTTCCTCAGGTGATAAAGGTTCGTTGACGACGATATTTAGTGAGAATTTTTGTTGACGAAAGCAACTTTACTTTAAAACTTAGTTTTTCTCCCCCCAAAAAGATTTAAACGATACGGCAGGTGAGTTTATTTTGCTTAAAATGGTTCCCAGTAGTTTGTGCTTGAATGAAAGCCTGACAACATATTCTTTTATCTTTTATTTTATCCTATTTCATCGATTTATTGTAGGACTGTTACCTTTATTTTATGTCTTTTAACTTACTTTATTTATTTTATTTAACATTTTATGTCTTGAGCTGTTTTGTCTCATTATTTATTCTGTACAGCACTTTGGTCCGCTGTTTTAACCCTTGTACTGTCTTTGGGTCAAAATGACCCAATTCTTCTTTCCTTCTTTCCTCCTGCTCTCTCCTTCCTTCTTCATTTCCTCTTTTCCTCCTTTTTTACCCTCCTTTACTCCTTTACTTTTTCTTCCTACCTCCCTTTCGTCATTCGTTCCTTTATTACCTTCATTCCTTTTCTCCATTCCTTCCTTCTTCCCTCCCTTCTTTCCTTCCTTCCTTTCTCCCTTCCTTCCACCTTTTCTCCCTTCCTTACTCCCTTTCCTAATTCCTTCCTTCTTTTCTCCTTTCTTCCTTACTTCCTTCTTTCCTCCCTTCCATCTTTTCTCCCTTCCTTACTCCCTTTCCTACTTCCTTCCTTCTTTTCTCATTCCTTCCTTCTTCCCTCCCTTCTTTCTTTCCTTTTCTCCCTTCTTTCCTTCCTTCCTTTCTCCCTTCCTTCCACCTTTTCTCCCTTCCTTACTCCCTTTCCTAATTCCTTACTTCCTTCTTTCCTTCCTTCCTTCCATCTTTTCTCCCTTCCTTACTCCCTTTCCTTCCTACTTCCTTCCTTCCTTCCTTCCTTCTTTTCTCATTTCTTCCTTACTTCTTTCTTTCCTTCATTCCTTCTTTTCTCCCTTCACCCTCCCTTGACCCAAAGACAGCGCAAGGTTTAACAAATAACATTGCATTGGATTGGAACATCAGGACTGGTTCCTAACGAGACGTTAGATGTCCTGTTGTTTCTCCTCCAAGATCTGGACCAGTGGATCACTGAGCTCCTTGACCAGAGATCAATACATTTTATATACGATACATGCTTTATTTATCTGCACTTATTCTGTACTTTGCACGTCATGCTGCTTAGTTGTTTTTGCAATTGCCCCTCGGGGAAAAATAACGTTTTCTGAATCTGAATCAACTCACAGTTGCTGCCATTTTTGTATACATCTTCAATAAACACTTTAAAACTTAGTTTTTCTCTCAAAAAATAAATGTAAACGATACGGCGGGCTAGTCGATACAGCGTGGTACACACAGACGAACCACCTTAGGCCCTTGAGCAAGGCCTTAACCCTAATTGCTCCACAAATGGTGTGTTTGTTCTCTCAGATATAAGTTGCTTTGGATAAAAGCGTCTGCTAAATGACAGTAGTAGTAGTTTATTTTGCTGAAATGTCATTATTAGGGGTGGGCAAAAATATTGATACGGCAATATATCGCGATACATAGTCTCCCGATACGATATCGATATTCAATGTATGTATCGCGATATATTGCCGTATCAATATTTTTGCCCAGCCCTAGTTGCACTTTATTTTTGTGATTTCAATTTCAGTGTGGGTGAGACACTGCATTTTATTTTGAGTATTCTGTATCTAAGAATAATGCACACTGCACTTTTCATTGTGTTTCAGTGTGTTTTTTCATGCAAATATGTTGCATAATTAAAATGGAAAGTTTGAATTACATTGTTTTGACTCAGTCTGTCCAATTAATTATCACTATTATCTGATGTACATATATACAACTTGGATTTTAAGATGTGTAATGCATTTTTAAATTTTTAGGTTTTTTTTTAGTTATTGCCCCCCCTTTGTTCACTAAAAACAGGTCAAACAAGTCCTTTATACCCCAAGCCATTAAACTTATATATAACTTAAATATTTCTAGGAAATAGCCCCCCAGCTGGCTGGACAATATTATGTATAAATGGATGCTCCGTGTCTGTGTTGCTGTTCTGTTTCCTTGTTTTTATGCTGTTTTATGCTGTTTTATGTTTGTCAAACTGCCACACTGTCACACTGTCTTTTGCTGCAAACAAATTTCCCCACGGGGACGATAAACACATATCTATGTTGTCTATTTTGTCTGCTGGTGTCCGATTCTGTGTCTGGCATTAATTTGCCGCGGGGACAAATGTTGGAAATTAGCCTCTGGCTACAACCGTGAATATTTACACTTGTATCCATTAATGTGAATGCTTTTGACACCTCTGCAATAAACACATATCTATCTAAAATGGTTCTCAGTATGAAAGCTTGACGACATCAGGAGTGGTTCCTAACGAGACCTTAGATGTTTTTCTGGAGTATCTCCTCCAAGATTTGGACCAGAGATCAACTCACAGTTGCTGCCATTGTTGTATAAATCTCCTATAAACACTTTAAAACTTAGTGAATTGGGGAAACACCGTTGGACACGGAGCATTAAGGTTCCGGTCTGTTTCCAGAGGGGTAAGACACTTGTTGATCTGAGATCCCTCCACAGGTGAAGCCCCGGGGCCGATCCCACGATCCTCCACACACCCCCGGCCCTTTCACTGGCCATCACCCGTCTGATTAATGGATCAATGCGGGAATTGATTAGTGAAGGAGGAGGTGGGGACAGTAACATGGGTCAAACGTCAATAATGTCCCCGCGACAAAAGGTGGAAGACGTAAAACAGTAGCGTGGATAGCCTGCAGCTTCTGCCCATCAAAGCCCTGGCAGGGAGGACATAAAGGGCCCCGGCACATTCTCCGGCCGGCCCCTGCCCTCCCTCCTCCGCCACGCTCCTTTTCTCTTGGTAATGTTTGCTGTTAAAGTGGCAGGAACCGTTCGGGGAGCTGCTTGTCAACTCACCTTCATAAAACAAGCCGTAAAGCGGTGAATAACAGGCTTATATGGCTTCATTATGCCGGCCAGGCAGCGCCGCTGGCCCCGGGGCCCGGGCCGTTGGGGGAGAGGGGGACAGGGCCCTGGGCCGTTGGGGGAGAGGGGTGAGGGCCCCGGGCCGTTGGGGGTGAGGGGGTGAGGGGGTGAAGGGGCCGGCCGGCGCTGCTCGCCCACGGCCGGGGGAATGTTGCTGGGACTGACGGCATTGTTCTCCAGAGATTTGTTGTCCCGTCAGCTGTTCCTCATATCCATATTTACTAAGGACAAGGAACACTTGACCCCTTTCACCCCGGGAATCATCAAACTACAGAGCAGATAAAGACTACGTTTCCATCAGTCAATTACCCTCTTCTAACCGGAATATTAGCAATAATAACCTGGTTTTGCACGGCCATGTACAGTAAACACCAATAACCCTTTTGAATAACCGGTATTTGCTTATATTCCGGTTTTTAAAAACCCCAACATGAGCCCTGGGTTACTCCTTTTTCTAACCCGAATATTTGGTCATGTTTAGCCTAACGCAGTGGTTCCCAAACTTGTTTAGCTGTTGCTGCTGTTTTTTTTTTCTCAGGGAGCTGGTTATTTTTGGAAAAAAATATGTTAAAAGTAATGCATACTATATTGTTCAGTAAAAAGGAAAAAAAAAGAAATGTATTGCACACATGAAGCCAGCCCACTCACATCACTGGAAACATGTGGGGATTAAAGGTGTAATTTGTGTAGAGCAAATGTTCAGATTTTGGCTCCAGTTTGTTGTTGTTTCAATCTCTGTGAGCTGGTCAGGTTGAAAATCTATTTTTACAGAGATGGACAGTTTTTTCACACATATGTTCAATATGTGAAATAAATTGCAGTCGCATTTGAATGCAAAAGATGTGTGTGTTGGGGTCGGGGGGGGGGCTCGAAAATTCTGTTACAAAAGGGGGGCCTGGCAAAAAAGTTTGGGAACCACTGTCCAAACGGAATATCCCCATCAAACGGAACATGAATTTGTTTTCTGCACATGCTCTGTTCACAAGGAATCCTGGTCTTTTGAGTCTTTTCACTAAAGAGTTTTCACTAAACCTGCTTTGTGAAACGGACCCCTGATAGTGCCTTATGTTCCTGGCAGAGCTCTCCGTTCTCGGAGTGCAGGTTTACTCGTAGTTCCTAGAGTATCTAAATGTAAATGGAATATCCCCATCAAACGGAACAGGAATTTGTTTTCTGCACATGCTCTGTTCACAAGGAATCCTGGTCTTTTGAGTCCAGGAAGTTCTTATAAAACACGGAGAAACCAAGACCAGGAGGAGACTAATCACTTCATAAATATAATGAAGGATACAGGGATAACCCTGTTAGTTCACACATGGACACTAGGAATGGGTGATATTTTACCGTTCACGATTTACCGTCAAAAAAATTCCCCACGGTAAGAATTTATCATCTTGCGGTAAAAATGATAAATTCACATTGATGACGTTTTTGTGTAAAACCGGAAGGAAGGAAATGAGCAAGAAAGAAAGAAAGAAAGAAAGAAAGAAAGAAAGAAAGAAAGAAATGAGCCTGAAAGAAAGAAAGAAAGAAAGAAAGAAAGAAAGAAAGAAAGAAAGAAAGAAAGAAAGAAAGAAATGAGCCTGAAAGAAAGAAAGAAAGAAAGAAAGAAAGAAAGAAAGAAAGAAATGAGCCTGAAAGAAAGAAAGAAAGAAAGAAAGAAAGAAAGAAAGAAAGAAAGAAAGAAAGAAATGAGCCTGAAAGAAAGAAAGAAAGAAAGAAAGAAAGAAAGAAAGAAAGAAAGAAAGAAAGAAAGAAAGAAAGAAAGAAAGAAAGAAAGAAAAAAAGAAAGAAAAAAAGAAAGAAAGAAAGAAAGAAAGAAAGAAAGAAAGAAAGAAAGAAAGAAAGAAAGAAAGAAAGAAAGAAAGAAAGAAAGAAAGAAAGAAAGAAAGAAAGTTCCCATTGATGACGTTTTTTAGATTTATAGTTACAAAGGTGGAGTTGAATTGGTCATTTTTATCGTTATCAGGATAAATGCCAGAAATTATTGTGATACATTTTTTAGTCCATACTGCCCACCCCTAGTGGAAACACATTATTCCTTAACCCCTTTAACTGCATGTAAACGTAGTCAAAAGAGGCAGTTTGGAGAAGCTGATGTATTTCCCCTCAAATATACACAAACATTCAAACGTTATGTAGGTTTATCTGTTAAAAACAGCAGCAATCAAATAAGATAATTTAACAAAGAGACTCCAGGCCGGTGTTTGTGAGGGTAACGTGGGGGAGCAGGGCCAGATGGAGCTGCATCTGCGACGGTAAAACCTTTGGCCACCGACGGGCTGGACGGGAGAGAAACTCTCATTTATTTCATGCAAATATCCCGGGCCTGTTTCAGGACGTGACAGAGGGGCTTTGGTCAAGATCTCAGGTCTGCAAACATCTCTGCTTCTCTCTTTATCCCCCGAGAACCATCGTTCCTCAAACCTTCTCTCTGATCCTGCAGACGAACCGGCTCTCATTCCAGGGGAGCAGAGTTTAAATCTTACTGTAAAAAGGGGCAGCGTGTGACATGTAGAGTTATGTTCCAGCCGTATCTGATGTGTAAGCGTTTATCCTACACATAAATTAGGAGGATCCGCCCGGGCTCCGAGCTGGAGATGGAACTATTAATAGTCTCTGATATTAGCAAGTCAAATGCGGCGCAGAGGACACGCCGAACATCTGGTGGACAAGCGTTTCTCCGCCCAGGTAGGTCCGTCCGTCTGAGCTGATCTGTCATCTCTTCTCCAGAGAGACTCGGAGGCGGCGGCGGCGGTTTAGCCGCGGATAATTGTCAGTTTCATCAGCGTTAACCTGCTAACCAGACGGGGGAAGGAGGGACGAGTACCGTCCAGTCAGAGGCTGAACGATTCATTGCATTTGCGATAATATCGCAATGTGATAAAACGTTTTTTTTCAAATCGCAAAGGCTGCGATTTGACCAGTCACGTGATCTGGTCACGAAAAAAAGTCAACAGTGCTGCGTGTCCGCGTGTAACCTAAATCTACCATGGCCTCAGTGTTAGGGCTCGGCCAGGCGGGCTTTAAAAATATATGGGCTTTATAAATGTATTAAATATATGAGCGCAGAGTCGGCGAGGCGAGGAGCTGCGTGCGGCGACGAGCAAGAGCTGGGCGGACAGTGAGTCGCGCTGTGAAGCCTGAATTATGGTTCCGCATTAAATCGACGCAGAACCTACGCCATATGGTCCGTGGTACGCGCACAGTACGGCGTAGGCTCTGCGTTGGTGTAACGCGGAACCATAAATCAGCCTTAAACCACCTGCAGCCCGTCAGCTCATCAGGAGGTTAAAGAACGGGGCTGCGAGTTGTTCATTGCTGGTTCGTTTTGTTAACTCTGAGATTTGTTGGTTTGTTTGTTAGTTTGCTGGTTAGTGCTTGGGCGGTATGAACAAAAGTTTATATCACGGTATTTTTCAAAATTATATCGGTTTATCGGTATATCGGTATATACTAGTATAAATACAGGTTTGCATGGCCGGCACTTATGATTCTAATGAAGTGAGAGAATCAGTCAGACAACACTTAAAGACTTTAAGTGTTGTCTGACTGATCTTTTACAAAATTACTAGGTAGAAAATATTTATTGAACATAAAAAACATTTTTTAATTTCCAGCATTATGTTGTTTTGTTGTTTTGTTCCACCTCCTGGTGAATGTTAGGTAAAATTCTTATGTGGTTACTTTTTGGTTGGCCAACGATTTATGTTTGTGGTGCAACAGTTACGGAGCAGCCAGTCTATTTCCTTATACTACAACGCCGTTATTAATTGTTCGTTTTTTTTCCCACTTATTCCACCGAACACCGAATGTGTTTTTTTGCCATTTTCGGCCGAACAATTTGGGTTACCGAACAATCGGTGCATCACTGCTGCTAAACAGTCCCCTCACAAACAGTGTCCAGCGGCGCTACGTTCCCAACGTTGTGTAGCTACTGTACATACTCACCGGTATTACGGTATATGAAAAATTAATATCATAAGAAAAATAAACACCGGTATTCGGTATGAACCGGTATACCGCCCAGCACTACTGCTGGTGTTTTTTTTCTCTCTGGGATTTTTAAGTCATTTGTGAAGTTCTGAGTTCCCTGTGAGGAAGGTTTTTTGTTCCCTGTGGGAGTTTTTCTGTGTTTTTCTATTAAACTACGCCTCGTTTTGGCTAAAGTTTAACCCCGTTTGGTGTCGTGTGATTGGGTTCAGAGAGAACGACCCATGTGTAGACGTGTTAAATATGTAAAGACACAGATTTGTTTTCTTTATTGTTGTAATCTGTGCTTTAAATACATCTGACATTGTTTTTTATAAAACAGACTCATTTATTGCTTGTGTAGTTGAAAAATACATGAGAACAGGACCTTGAAAAGATAATCGCATATTAAATCGCAATCGCAATATTGAGGAAAAAAACCGCAATTAGATTATTTAAAAAAATCGTTCAGCCCTCGTACAGTCCAGTCATACGCCAGTTTTCTCACAGAGATGCACCGATCGATCGTCAACCGGTTGGTATCGTACGATAATGCCCCTATCGGTTTTGATCGGCGTTCTCAAAATAATAGTTCAAATCAGTCGATCTGATGACGTTTACAACAAACCGCCGTCGGCGCTGCGTTCCCACACCTCAAGGCTGAATTATGCTTCTGCGTCAAAATGGCGCCGTGCCTATGGCGTGTGGTTTGGGTCGACGCAGACGACACGCCGTCACTGACGTGCACCTCCTGAAAATTGTAACTACGCGTCGAGGAGACGCAGACCACATGCAGACCGAGAGGGCTGTGATTGGTTCGTTTGAAAGCGAAGCATTTCCGGTTTCCGGTTTGAATCAGTAGTGAACTTCCTGGGCTCTTTTCTTCGTTTATGTGTGATTTTTTTTGTTTTTGTTTTTTGCACAATAGTTGTCCTTATTTCTTTGATTTACTGTGACCGGAAAAAGTCGGATAAACCATTCAGAAAAAGATCGCTAACTAGTGGTCGCGGGGGGTACTGCACCGCGACCAAATGGAGAGACGAAGAAGTCAGAAGGTTCAGCACGGCGTCACGGCTGCGGAGTGTGCTCTGCGTTGGTTTGACGCAGAAGCATATTTCAGCCTTCAGACCCGGGTGTCTTAAGGGGGCGTCGGCCTCGCTGGTACGGGAGTTTACAAATTTGCAGTTTGCAAAGTGTGTGTTAAGGAAATACCCCGAGGATGAATGTTACAAAAGAATTTCAACACAACAAGGCTGGGAAGACATTTGAAAGTTTCTCAAGTCAAGGACTATAAAGAACAGTAGCAACGCTGCTAACTCACCTGTAACAGAGACCTATAAACGACAGCAGCAACAGCAAGAAAAATTAAAGCTGCAAGCAGCGATGAACGGGCCCTCGCACTCACGGCCACCGCCCCCCATAAGCATATCAGAAATGACCCCACCCACAACGTTCTATGTCAAACCATTCAAAAGTTATGGCAGAAAAAAGTTTTCTAGGGGGCGCTGTTGAGCCGTTAGGCCACGCCCATTAATGCAAACCATGAAATATCAAATTTATCACCAGGCCTGGCTTGCATGTAAAATTTGGTGACTTTTGGAGAACTATCAAATATGGACCAATCAGATGAAGGGTGGGCGAACTTTTCGGCGTCTATCGTCGCCACGGTAACACTTTTGAAAGAGAAAAGTAATGTGTGTTGTCGCAGGATAGAGACGCACATTTTGATGTATAACACACCTGGGTGCACGTTACGGTTCGGGCCGTATTAACTGCCGAAGGAATGGCATAAATTGCGCCAAAATTACAGAATTAATTCAAAATGTTCAAAATGGCCGACTTCCTGTTGGGTTTCGGCCATGGCGCCAAGAGACTTTTCTTTAAGTTGTGACATGATACAGGTGTGTACCGATTTTCGTGCATGTACGTCAAACCGTATTGTGGGGCTTGAGGCACAAAGTTTTCTGACACTCATTGGGCGAAACCCGCTGTGAAGTCGCATCTGTGACGTCATGAACATTCCCTCTATTTTTGAGTACAGGCCGTTTGGTTGTTTAGACAGTTATATTCCTGAATAATGTCAGTAAGTTACGTGTTAATCTGTCCTCTACTTTCATCAAAATGCATTTGGTCAACAGCCTTTCTCATAGAACAGGGGTCGTCAACCCGCGGCTCTTTAGCGCCGCCCTAGTGGCTCCTGGAGCTTTTTCAAAAATGTTTGACCTTTTTTTTCCCTTCTTTTTCCCTTCTTTTTTTGTGTTTTTTTTCCTTTTTTTCTTTTTTCCTTTTTGTCTTTTTTTCTTCTTTTTTTCCTTTTTTCTCTGTTTTTCCTTTCCTTTTTAATCTCGACATTTCGACTTTTTCCTCAACATTTCGACTTTTTTCTTTCGCCATTTGCCTTCATTCTTCTCAATGCTTTTCCATAATATGGCCCTAAAACATTTTGGGTTGCCGACCCCTGTCCTAGAACAAGTGCAAGGCCTCTGCTCTATTATTCTGCTCTATCTGAAGTTTTCTTTACATCTTTTATTCTGCACTTGTCCAGATAACTGAGCATTATCTAAGGTCTGAATCACCGATCCTCTCTCGGTGCCGTCACCTAAACAGCCGCGATGGAAACACAGACGGTTGGCAGCGGTTCAGAGTGAGAGCAGCAACACACACACACACACACACACACACACACACACGCGATCATTCATAACGTGGTCGGGGGCTGGAGCCGGGCCAGCGCCGCCGAACCATATGGACGGACGTCTCTGAGCCTAATCTAACAAACACTGACTCGTCCTGCAGCCTGAAACACACACACACACACACACACACACACACACACATCCGGGCGGCCGACCGGCGCTGCCATCTCCAGCCTCCGGGACGACCGGGACCATCTGACACCGGAGGCTTTACCGTCACCTACTGGTTTATCAATCCCAACTTGTTTTATTGGGTAATGATTTGTATCTATTTCTGTTGTATCTTTTAATGTTGTGTTTTTGTTGGTATGAACGTCATATCTTGTCTACTTTGTCTGCTGGTGTCCGATTCTGTGTCTGGCATTCATTTGCAGAGGGGACAAATGGTGGAAATTACTGTAGCCTCTGGCTACAACCGTGAATATTTACACTTGTATCCATTAATATGTGCAGTCCCCTGTCAAACAAATAAAGTGAATTGAATTGAATTGAGGCCGAGCATCGACGGGCTGGCAGAGCAGCCACTCTTTCCATCCCAGCATGCACCGGTACATGAGTTACATAAGCAGGGAGGAGACGGACGCACGACCGGCGTCGGTCTGCAGGTTCTGCAGGTGAGGAGCCTCGCCGGTCATGAATGGGTCTGGAAATGTTGATGTGTAATTGTTGTTCCTCATTAAGTTATGTATTGTCCCATGACTTTCTGGTGCTGTAGTTGTTACAATCACTGACATGTATTAAAGTATAGTCTGTGATCGTATTCAGAAACATGTATTGTTATACTGGGTGAAATGGTCCTTCATCCTGAGAGCAGCCAGTGAATAATGTGTTCAGAAAAAGGAAAGAAAAACATCCGACCTCTCTGACAGCTTTAATCCTGTAAAAACTCTAACCAATCTGTATTTTGTGCACCGAATGGCACGGATTGGTCAGAGGACCAGAGGATTGGCAGGGGGGGAAAGAACCAATCAGATGCCTTCATTTTAAGTCCTGCCCACGTCCCCCTCTGTCCCATGCGCGCACTCGTCACGTCGAAAATCTTGCCGGAAAACTTCACACACTCGAGTCAAATTTGCTGAAGAATGGCGAAGAAAACTAGAAAACGCAGCCAAAAATATAAAATACTAGCTCCCCAGTATGGGGCTCCGTGGAGATGGAGGCGTCTCCATCCCGGCGAGGGCGGCGAGGGCCGGTGCGGGTGGCGGTGCGGGTGGCGGTGCGCTGCGCTGCCGTGCAGGCTCTGTTGCCACGGCTACGCGTTGCCTACGGCGTAGGGTACGCGGCGACGCGCACCATTCTGCGTTGGTGTAACGCGGAACCATAAATCAGCCTTGAGTGTGTGCTGTTCTGAACTTCTCCGTTGTCTCATTTTGCTGAGACGTCGGGTTTCTCCGCCGAGACACAACTTTTGCGGTATGCGTTCATTGTTGTGTCTAAAATGATGCGCAGTGCCCACCCAATCAGAAACGGTACAGATATTCTCTGATATTTTTTTATATTTATAAAAAAATTAAATTATAAAAAAATAAATGATCCTAGTGATGCACCGAAATGAAAATTTGTGGGCGAAACCGAAACCGAAAATAATAATAAACACTTGGCCGAATACCAAACAATACCGAACATGGTTCTTCAGCAGTTTTTCATTTATTTTTCCAATTTTTTCACCATTGCATAAATCAAATAAATTTGATTTAGGCTTTTCAAAGAAAAAAATCTTTTACAAAATTACAAGGTAGAAAATATTTATTGAACATAAAAAAATGAATTTTTTTTAATTTCCAGCATTATGTTGTTTTGGTTCCACCTCCTGGTGAATGTTGGTAAAATTCTTATGTGGTTAGTTTTTGGTTGGCCAACGATTTATGTTTGTGGTGCGCAACGTTACGGGAGCGGCCAGTCTATTTCCTTATTTTACAACGCCGTTATTAATTGTTCGTTTTTTTTCCCACTTATTCCACCGAACACCAAAAGTGTTTTTTTGCCATTTTCGGCCGAACAATTTCGGTTACCGAACAATCGGTGCATCACTAAATGATCCCCATAACTTTGATTGGGTGGGCACAGCCCACCCCTGCCCCTCCTAAAACCGGCCTCGCTTACAGGTGAATGACACATGGGGTAGTTTTGTTGAAAATGTGCTGGAAAACTCGACTCCTGCAAATGCGCGTTCCTCAAAAGTTTGTGGGGGCGTGGCTTTGGACGGAGCGCTGACGGGAGGGGGAGGAGGGGGCGGGGCTTAGATGAGGGGGCGGGGCTTAGAGGAGGCGCCACTTTCAAATCTTGCTAGCTCTCCAACATTACTGACTATACCTTTAATGTTGTGTTTTTGTTGGTATGAATGTCATATCTTGTCTACTTTGTCTGCTGGTGTCCAATTCTGTGGGACAAATGGGGGAAATTACAGTAGCCTCTGGCTACAACCGTGAATATTTACACTTGTGTCCATTAATATGTACAGTCCCTGTTTAACAAATAAAGTGAATTGAATTGAATTGAATTGAATTGAGGCCGAGCATCGAAGGGGCTGGCAGAGCGGCGGCTCTTTCCATCCCAGCATGCACCGGTACATTAAAAAAAATAAAAGCCTTAAAATAAATGTTAAGACAGGAGGAAGCCCTTAAAAATCTGTTATTGATGAAGTTATTGATGAGAAACAGCGGTGGGATTAAATACATTTTCTTCTTCCCACTCCCTTTCCAATGTTAATGAATTCATTTGAATATTGAACCTGCACGTCTACTGTTAAAGATATTTGCTTAATATTCTGCTGCAGGTCACTCATGTTATAAAAATGTTGTAAACATGTTGTACCGCTCCAAATAAATATATGAACTGAAAAGATCTATGTGAAGCTGAAACGGATAAATATCCAGGTGAAACCTCAGGAGGAGACGAGGACGGTGGATTCCAGGTATTTTTTTGGGGGGGGTCAGCGATTGACACGGCGTTGTTTAATCACAACACCGACACAAACAGACATTCATCCGAGCAACCGGCGGCCTCGTCACCGTCTGATCCACCGGCTTTGATACGAGAACCCGGGAGGAAACAGGACCGGGATCTGGAGATTTGGCCGGTGATGCAAGGCGTGTTTTCCCCCTAAACCCCCCCAAACACCCGGCCCTCGTCTCCCCAAACCCCGACACCAAACCTCCTCTCAGACCACAGGAAGAGCCGACGGACAGATGGAGGAACAAGAAACAAGAAACAAGAAACACCCGTCCATTCGGACGGGGGGGGAGACGGGACGGAGCAGAAGGAAAGAGGTTTATCTGTAGAGCAATTCAATACAAGGTAATTCAAAGTGTTTTGCACACAATTAAAACATAAATAACAAATAAAATGAAATAAAATGATAAGAAAAAAGGTAAAATAATAGAAAGCACCAGTTGTTAGTCAGTAAGGGCAGTAGATCCAGCAGGTTCATCTCATTCTTACAATGACAAGAATTACGTTTCTATACGGTCAAAACGTACAAAGACCGGGTCAAATACAGGATTACAAAAGTAATTTGTAACTATTCCTGCAGGGAATTAAACCAATTTGACAATTCTACGTCACAATGTTTCTGTTTCCAGGTCTTATTTCACACAACTGACTTTCTATACGGTCAAAATGTAAAACAAAAGGGTTTTTAAGTCACTTTCTAATTTCATTGGTCACAACTTGGTTCTAATCTATGTTGATTATGTTTTATTAAATCATTATGTTTTGGAAAATTTAAATTTTTTACAAAATCTGTTTTTTAAATCAGTTTTTTTTAATTAAACTTATCAGTCTTCATTGTTTCTATTTCTTTCCCATTTAAAAAGATTAGAGAAAAGATTTTCTGTGATAAACTTCTATGCCAAAATGTCTGTTTCCAGGTCTTATTTCCATAACTTTGCACGGTTTTCACACAAAACTGACGAGAATTACGTTTCTATACGGTCAAAACGTACAAAGACCGGGTCAAATACAGTATTAGAAAAATAATCTGTAACAATTCGAACCAGTTTGACAATTCTACATCAGAAAAAGGGACATTTGTGACATTTGTCTTATTCTCTATTGGAGGGGGGAATCATGTGTCATGAGTGGAGTATTTTGGATCATATTCCACTGAATTACCCCCCCCTTAAATACACACACACCTCACACACTCCACACACTCCACACACTCCACACACTCCACACACTCCACACACACTCCACACACTCCTCTTCCCCTGCTAGTTGCCTGTTGCCCCCCAGTGGCCGCCGGCAGGAACTGCAGC
>NC_084592.1:46703067-46709582 GCF_033807715.1 Cololabis saira | reverse complement strand
ACCACTGGCACCAAAGACCGCAATGATCTGGTCAAGCTATATCTCGGCTGATACCTCACTATGACTTACTGCGTTAGGAGAGACCAAGATAGCGATATAATGTCTGGAACTTTTTTTTCCTAATTTTTTAAATATTTGTGAGGTATAAATATTAGTAAAACACTACTATTTTATTATTACTTTTTCTGTAACCATCCTACCGAGGTTCTAACCGGGCTGAGCACGGGACTATTTCTAACGTCACCACATTACAACAGCTGATTGGTCGGGGGGCGGGGCCGTCATCACCCTACTCGCCAATGATTGGTCGGGGGGCGGGGCCGTCATCACCCTACTCGCCACTGATTGGTCGGGGGGCGGGGCCGGCAGACGTTTGAATCAGGAAGCGGGAGTCAAACCATTAAAAAGTTATAGCAGAAAAAAGGGACAACCAATCAGAAGAAGGGGCGGGGCTAATTAAGGCCAACGAAGCTTAAGGACTCATTACAGAGTCCCATGACACCACCCACAACTTCCTATGTCAAACCATTCAAAAGTTATGGCAGATAAAAGTATTCTAGGGGGCGCTGTTGAGCCGTTAGGCCACGCCCATTAATGCAAACCATGAAATATCAAATGTATCACCAAGTCTGACTTGCATGCAAAATTTGATGACTTTTGGAGAACTATCAAATATGGACCAATCAGATGAAGGGGGGGCGCGCCTTTTGGCGTCTAGCGTCGCCACGGTAACACTTTTGAAAGAGAAAAGTAATGCGTGTAGTCCCAGGATGGAGACGCACATTTTGATGTATAACACACCTGGGTGCACATTACGGTTCGGGCCGTATTAATTGCCGAAGGAATGGCATAAATTGCGCCAAAATTACACAATTAATTCAAAATGGCCGACTTCCTGTTCGGTTTCGGCCATGGCTCCAAGAGACTTTTCTTTAAGTTGTGCCATGCTACACGTGTGTAGCGATTTTCGTGCATGTACGTCAAACCGTATCGTGGGGCTTGAGGCACAAAGTTTTCCGGGGGGCGCTGTTCAGCCATTTTGCCACGCCAATTAATGCAAACCATTAAATATCAAATTTATCGCCAGGCCCTGCTTGCATGCCAAATTTGGTGCCTTTTGGGGAACTATCAAATATGGACCAATCAGATGAAGGGGGGGCACGCTTGTTGGCGTCTAGCGTCGCCATGGTAACACTTTTGAAAGAGAAAAGTAATGCGCGTAGTCGCAGGATAGAGACGCACATTTTGATGTATAACACATCTGGGTTCATGATACGGTTCGGGCCGTATTAATTCTCGAAGGAATGGCATATATTGCTCCAAAATTACGTGATTCATTCAGAATGTTCAAAATGGCCGACTTCCTGTTCGGTTTCGGCCATGGTGCCAAGAGACTTTTCTGTAAGTTGCAACATGATACAGGTGTGTACCGACTTTCGTTCATGTACGTCAAACCGTATTATGGGGCTTGAGGCGCAAAGTTTTTTCTGTCTGAACCAATCAGATGAAGGGTGGGCGCGCTTTTTGGCGTCTAGCGTCGCCACGGTAACGCTTTTGAAAGAGAAAAGTAATGCGTGGTGTCGGAGGATGGAGACGCACATTTTGATGTATAACACACCTGGGTGCACGTTACGGTTCGGGCCGTATTAACTGCCGAAGGAATGGCATAAATTGCGCCAAAATGACATGACTAATTCAAAATGGCCGACATCCTGTTCGGTTTCGGGCATGATGCCAAGAGACTTTTCTTTAAGTTGTGCCATGATACAGGTGTGTACCGATTTTCGTGCATGTACGTCAAATCGTATCATGGGGCTTGAGGCACAAAGTTTTCCGGGGGGCGCTGTTGAGCCGTTTTGCCACGCCCATTAATGCAAACCATGAAATATCACATTTTTCGCCAGGCCTGACTTGCATGCAAAATTTGGTGACTTTTTGGGCATGTTTAGGGGGGCAAAAAGGCCTTCCTTTTGTCAGAAAAATAATAATAAAAAAAAAAATAATACAAAGAATTCCTGCAAATACAATAGGGCCTTCGCACTGCAAGTGCTCGGGCCCTAATAATAATAATTATTATTATTATTATTATAGAAAATGTGAGTACTGAATCTAGAAAAAGAGACTGAAACATGTGTATAAGAAAGCAGCATTTGTTGGTGTGAACTATATTTCACCTACTTTAATAAAAGTACAACTGGTGACTTTATGACTTATATTTATCATTAATCATCTAACAAAGCCCCTTTAATAAAATACTAGCAGGTAAGTTTATGCAGTTTAAGGTGTAAAAGTCGGTCCAGGACTAGTTTTAGTGACTGTTGGAGGAGGAACTACTAAGTAAAACGCAGGTATTTGCTCGTCTTGTATCGTCTTTACGCCTCTCTCTGGTTCTGCTTGGGCCGGCTCGCTCCGTCTTCTACACTGTGGCTTCATCCTGTATTTTCCAATTATCACCTTTTAAAGGCCAGCTGGGCGCATTCCAGACCTTCAGGGGGCAATTCCATTTGCATTGCTCACAAAGTCACGTCCAAGTACTTTCCAGCTTAAGTTTGGTGTCTGAAAGGACGGCAGAGCTGCGGCTAAAAGGGGGTTAGCGCCTTTAAATACCTCCAAACCAGCACAAACACAGGCCGGTGAGGTGTTTCTTTCTTCAGAACCGCCGCGCTGGAACATCCTGGTTCTCACAATGAGTTGAAATAAGTTCCTCTAAGGACTGCCAGGTATTATACGTACATAATTTTGTGTGTGTATATCCAAACCCTTATAATATTGTAGTTTGGTCTCCCTACAACTGAATGTAATCGCTGTTACAAGCCCGTATATCCCGTTTTGATTCATCATTGTTCCCCCTTTTTTTTTGTCTTTAGTTAGTTCTGTTTGTTTTTCCTTAAAAAATATAAAAATGTACGCAGGTTTTGTTTCTTTCAACATTACACAACTATAGGGCAACAGCTATGTTTTGACATGCTGATGTTTTTCTTTCTTCCTGACAAATAATTGTAAAACAATTGTACACCAGCTGTGTAATGTAAGATGTGAGGATAATAATAATAATAATTAAAGCTGCAAGCAGCGCTGAACGGGCCCTCGCCCTTCAAACCATTCAAAAGTTATGGCAGAGAAAACTATTCTAGGGGGCGCAGTTGAGCCGTTAGGCCACGCCCATTAATGCAAACCATTAAATATCAAATTTTTCGCCAGGCCTGGCTTGGTGCAAAATTTGGTGACTTTTGGGGCACGTTTAGGGGGAAAAAAGACCCTTGTTTTGTTGGAAGGAAGGAAGGAAGGAAGGAAGGAAGGAAGGAAGGAAGGAAGGAAGGAAGGAAGGAAGGAAGGAAGGAAGGAAATGAGCCAGAAAGAAAGAAAGCAAGAAAGAAAGAAAAAGAAAGAAAGAAAGAAAGAAAGAAAGAAAGAAAGAAAGAAAGAAAGAAAGAAAGAAAGAAAGAAAGAAAGAAAGAAAGAAAGAAAGAAAGAAAGAAATGAGTCGGAAAGAAAAAGAAAAAAAGAAATGAGTCGGAAAGAAAAAGAAAGAAAGAAATGAGTCGGAAAGAAAAAGAAAGAAAGAAATGAGTCAGAAAGAAAGAAAGAAAGAAATGAGTCAGAAAGAAAGAAAGCAAGAAAGAAAGAAAAAGAAAGAAAGAAAGAAAGAAAGAAAGAAAGAAAGAAAGAAAGAAAGAAAGAAAGAAAGAAAGAAAGAAAGAAAGAAAGAAAGAAAGAAAGAAAGAAAGAAAGAAAGAAAGAAAGAAAGAAAGAAAGAAAGAAAGAAAGAAAGAAAGAAAGAAAGAAAGAAAGAGCACTTACAGTGCTCGGGCCCTAATAAAGAAATGTAAAAATAAAGAAATAAGTTCCTGGGCTTCAGGAGAGAGTTTGCATCACAAACACAAACTCAGCCGGCAGCGGCTCCAAACTTTCTATTTTCAGACTGATCGATGTAAATCTCCCGTGACTGAAGGAATATTTACAAATCCAGCTCATTATGCTGATTTTCTTCTTCAACTCGATCCGAAAGCAAAAGCAACTCAATGAGTATTTTCTTTTTTCTTTTTAGCCACCAATTGAAATTCCCTACAACCAAAAGTGTTACATCTATTGAATTGACAAGTGCACGTGTGTTTGTGTGGATTGCAGGGAGATAGCCACTTTATTTGCCTGGCACATTAATTAGCGCTGTGTTGGGCGCGTCTGCCTCTAGGCTGCGTTTCTTAATGCCGGCGGTTCTTGGCTGCTGTAAATCTGTGTTTGATTTGGCCTCCTCCCTTCAGACCGCATGTCGGAGCGTTTAGCTGCAAGTTCATTTTCATGTTTGGTTTTCTCCCGCTGTGTCGCGGTGCCGGCGGTGAATAATCAGAATCTGCAGCGCCGCGTCGGGGCGGCCGCGTCGGGGCGGTTGGTCCGGGGCCTCGTCGGCATTTACATGACACACATCCGGCTGATCAACGGCAACGACAGACAACAGAATCAGCAGAAGGGAGTAAATCTGTGTCCTAATAGAAGGGTGGGGAGCATAAAGAGCAGTACCTTTATACTGTAACGCTTAGATGTTACGGGAACGCCGACACGACCGCAGAGAGCAGGAGCTTGTGCTTGAAGATTTGATATGTTTGATTTGATATGTTTATTTGGTCACGTTGTAGAAGTCAGTAGTCAATACAAAGTGTTTTGCATGTAGATCAAGCAAGGACCAAAAGGTGTAGACTGAAGCCAAAGCCTATTTATTGTTCAGAACGAAGTGAGAAATCGGACGTTTCCTCTTCTGGAGCCAAGAAGGACTCTTTGTTTGGGTCCGATTGGATCCGGTATCATTTACCGGTCGGACACTGGAAGGACGACACCAGTTTAAAATATATACTGTATATAATTCAATTAAATAAAACTCAAATTTGAAGTTTCTGCAGTTGAAATAGTTTAATTATTCTGTTCAGATGGAAATTGTTGGTTTTTCACTTATTTGAAGGGACAGATAACAGCGGCGCCTTCTCTGACCATCAGATCCATAAAATTAACGAGAGGTATTTATTGGAATCACATCAGACCTCTTGCAGGACTGACACTGATTTAGGCACCAACTTCCTTAAGGCACCAATTTCCTTTAGGCACCAACTTCCTTTAGGCAATAATTCCCTTTAAGCGTCAATTTTCTTTAGGCACCAACTTCCTTTAGGTGTCAACTTCCTTTAGGCACCAACTTCCTTTAGGCACCAACTTCCTTTAGGCACAATTTCCTTTAGGCACAATTTCCTTTAGGCACAACTTCCTTTAGGCACAATTTCCTTTAGGCACCAACTTCCTTTAGGCACAATTTCCTTTAGGCACCAACTTCCTTTAGGCAATAATTCCCTTTAAGCGTCAATTTCCTTTAGGCACCAACTTCCTTTAGGCACCAACTTCCTTTAGGCACCAACTTCCTTTAGGCACCAACTTCATTTAGGCACAATTTCCTTTAGGTACAATTTCCTTAAGCACAACTTCATTTAGGCACCAACTTCCTTTAGGCACCAACTTCCTTTAGGCACCAATTTCCTTTAGGCACCAACTTCCTTTAGGCACCAATTTCCTTTAGGCACCAACTTCCTTTAGGCACCAACTTCCTTTAGGCACCAACTTCCTTTAGGCACCAATTTCCTTTAGGCACCAACTTCCTTTAGGCACCAATTTCCTTTAGGCACCAATTTCCTTTAGGCACAATTTCCTTTAGGCACCAACTTCGGACGTCGGACGTTTCCTGTTCTGGAGCTAAGAAAGAGTCTTTGTTTGGGTCTGATCAGATCCAGTATCTGTTGAAATAGTTTAATTATTCTGTTCAGATGGAAATTGTTGGTTTTTCACTTATTTGAAGGGACAGATAACAGCGGCGCCTTCTCTGACCATGAGATCAATAAAATTAACGAGAGGTATTTATTGGAATCACATCAGACCTCTTGCAGGACTGACGCTGATTTAGGCACCAACTTCATTCAGGCACCAATTTCCTTTAGTCATCAATTTCCTTTAGTCATCAATTTCCTTTAGTCATCAATTTCCTTTAGTCATCAATTTCCTTTAGGCACAATTTCCACAATTTCAGAATCGCTGGCCGGATCGGTCCGGTTGGTCCAGGGCCTCGCCAGCATTTACATGACACACATCCGCGGCTGCTGTGGAACCGAAGCCGCTGAAAGGGATCAATGGCCGACAACAGACAACAGAAGTCAGTACATGACACACATCCGCGGCTGCTGTGGAACCGAAGCCGCTGAAAGGGATCAATGGCCGACAACAGACAACAGAAGTCAGCAGACGGGAGTAAATCTGTGTCCTAATAGAAGGGTGTGGAGCATAAAATAACTTCTGCGTGCGCGGCGAGCGAGTGTGTCCTTGCGATAATGCGGCACGTCTCCGGCCATTGGACGGTGACAAGGCGGCCCGCCGCCGCGGCGCTAGCACCAGCAGCCCTTAACACAGTGTGTCTAATGCTCCTATTTAGCGTTTGGGGTGCAGCGGCGCGTGGCCTGAGGTTTCTGGGAGGGGAGCGTGGA
>NC_084592.1:46530567-46693067 GCF_033807715.1 Cololabis saira | reverse complement strand
TGGACAGAGGTTTATTTATTTACGGATTTATATCTATACTGACTGATCACTGTGCCTGTCCTTGGTTTTAGTTCCATCTTTCTTGTGTTTATTATCATTTGCCACATAATTAAAGCAACCTCATACTAAATTTAATGTTAATTTCATATGATGTAAATAATATTAAAAACATATACAAATATGTTGTAACTTTAGCTTGTATAGTTATAATAAAACATTGTTTTGACTCAGTTTGTCCCATGAATTGTCACTATAATCTGATGAACGTGCAACTCGGATTTTAAGATCCATAAAGCTTTTACAGTTTTCAGCAAACTTTATATAACATTGCAATATATCACAAAATTTGGATATCGCAATATCGTATCGTATCGTGACTCAGGTATCGTGATGTGTATTGTATCGTGAGGTCCTTGGCAATACCCACCCCTAAGAACCATCAAAATTATTCAGATAACTCCATAAACATACTATAAACATGCTTTGAAATTGACAGTAACGATAATAAACGGGAACCTCACCCGACAATGGACGTTGCTGTGGACATTCATTCATTCACTCATCCATCCAGCTGAGCGTGTCAAAAAATAAGTCCCAGCCGAGCGGATAATTGTTTGCTAGGATAGTCGCTATAGCTTGTTTCACCTCCAACCGTCGTTAACGTTTGCTAAAGATTCCTCTCCGGTGACTGAAGTCGGTTCGTTGGAGATCGGTTGAGTCCGAGATCCGACTGAACACGAGACGAACCCAACTGAAAGCCTAAAAAGGGTTTGTCTCTGCCATATATTGTGGATATTTCCTGCTATAATAATGTATTTTGGACTAAATACTTTACTGGATTGGATCGACTGGACCTCTCTGAATGTAACCAGACCATTTTTGTGGGAATATTTATGATCAGACGAGTTCTATGAGGCTTCTTTGGTGAGTTGTGTCAATTGCGTAAATGTTTGTTTGTGGTGTGACACAGGCGTTGATTGTACCTGCTGCTTTGATTACATCCTGGAATGGTTTGCATCGGTGGAATCACAAGAATCTTAGCTTTCCAAAGATATGTCGCATCAGCCGTCAGAGTGGCAACGGGTTAACACAAACGAGTTGTTTCAGAAAAAACCTTTCCGGCTCGTGTCCAGGCGGCTGCCGGTTTCATTCTCACGTCTCACCGTCACCAGTGGCTCTGAAATCAGCTCGTTCCATCAACCGGACCAGACCTACGGTGGCCGAGACCCGCCATTGCTGAAAATAAAAGTAACGCTGCAAACAGAAACAAACGCCGCTGCAAATAAAAGAAGCGCTGAAAATATAAAGAAGCCGCGCTGCAAATAAAATAAAAAAAACGACGCAAATAAAAAAGCCACAACGGAAGTGAATTACCGGGGACTATTTTTGCCGATGCACCTGTGTTTTTATGTTGCGTGTTTAATGTAACACATTAAAAATTATACGTAGCGACGTTGAACACTAACCTTTTCACTTATTTTCTCGTTTGTTGTTCTTCTTATTCCTCGCTCTTCTTATTTCTTCCTTTTCACTTACTTACTCTCACGTAAAAAACACCGGTGCATCGGCAAAAATAGTCCCCGGTAATTCACTTCCGTTGTGGCTTTTTTATTTGCATCGTTTTTTTTATTTGCAGCTGCGTTTATTATTTTATTTGCTGCAGGGTTTCTTTACATTTTCAGTGTTTCTTTTATTTGCAGCTGCGTTTGTTTTTATTTGCAGCGTTTCTTTTATTTTCAGCAATGGCGAGTCTCGGCCACCGTACAGACCAGATCTTCTCATGACGACCGGATCGCAGCAGAATCTCTGCTCCCTACATTTATTCATCAAAGCTGAAACACTTCCATCGACACGAGTCCCCGCGTTCGCAGGAAGTGATGTTTCATCGCTGCTCTCAGGTCGACGAGTGGCCATTTATCTGAAGATTACTCTCCAATTTGTGTTCCAGGCGTCTAGACTCGGACCATCTCTGACGGCCCGATGTGACAAGAACACGAGGGGAATTTGAATTCTCCTTTACGGGCCAAAACTGTGAAACAGAGGACACTGGTCACGGTTACATGATGATTTTTTAATTCAGAATTAATTATTTCGGATTAAATAATTCAGAATTAAACTATTTTCCTTCGAGTTTACATTCTGAATTGAGAAAAAAGTCGAAATATTAAAAAAAAGTTGAAATGTCGAGAAAAAAGTCGAAATATTAAGAAAAAAGTCGAAATATAGAGAAAAAAGTCGAAATATTGAGAAAAAAGTCGAAATATAAAAAAAAGTCGAAATGTCGAGAAAAAAGTCGAAATGTTGAGAAAAAAGTCGAAATATAAAAAAAAGTCGAAATGTCGAGAAAAAAGTCGAAATGTTGAGAAAAAAGTCGAAATATTAAGAAAAAAGACGAAATACAAAAAAAAGTCGAAATGTCGAGAAAAAAGTCGAAATGTTGAGAAAAAAGTCGAAATATTAAGAAAAAAGTCGAAATATTGAGAAAGAAGTCGAAATATTAAAAAAAAAGTTGAAATGTCGGGAAAAAAGTTGAAATGTTGAGAAAAAGTCAAAATTTTGTGAATAAAGTTGAAATGGTCATGATTACATGGTGTTTTTTAATTCAGAATTAATAATTCAGAATTAAACTATTTTCCTTGGAGTTTACATGGAAATAGTAATTCTGAATTGAGGTTTCCATGGAAACACGTTTGATCATCTCTCTCCAATTCCTCTCCAGGTCTGGGGGTTGGGAAGGTTCTGATTGGATAGGGGGGGGACCGGAAGTTAAACTACCGGAAGAAAAACAAACTTAGCCGCTACAACTTTGAAAAGCTCACCATTTTGATGTTTCCTGTTTCCATCTGTTCTTTTAATTATTTCTATTTATTAAATAAATGGTCTCTGCTCTTGACCAGCGTTTACTGCTGCTGCATCTGGAAACTTTGTTAGGAAAACCAGCCCAGTGGAATATAAGATCATGGAGACAGACGGGGAGGGAACGAGCAGAAAGAAAGACCGGAATTAATTTAAAGAGGAATGAGTGTGTATATCATACATATACACACTCATACACAGCCACACAAACATATACACACACACACATAGCCACAAAGACATGTACACACACACGGGTTTGTATGTGTATATTTATGTATGTGTATCCATATGTGTGCGTATATATATGTATATATATTAAATATAGTAATAATGCACATATATATACCTTTGGTTTCTACCGTCATGGTATCAATCATTAATATGTGTGCAGACAAGGTAAAAAAAAAAAAAAACAGGAATGAGTGTTTACATGATCGCAGAATTATTCTATTCGGATTTAAAATCAGAATGAACCAGCCACTTACTTCGGAATTAAGTCTAATTCAGAATGGCCATTTTCATTCGGAATCAGGTGTTTACATGGTCAATTTTTTGCAGAAGAGGAATTAAACTTCCCATGTAAACGCACTGATTCAGACCCTGAGAAACGCTACACTGCAAAAACTCTAAATCTTACCAGGAATATTTGTCTTATTTCTAGTTAAAATGTCTCATTTTTAGCCAAAAAATCTCATTACACTTAAAACAAGAGTCATTAGTTACCAGAAAAATAACTTGTTATTTGACAATTTTCACCTGTTTCAAGTAAATTTTCACTTGAAATAAGTAGAAAAATCTGCCAGTGGAACAAGATTTATCTTCTCATTACAAGCAAAAAAATCTTGTTCCACTGGCAGATTTTTCTACTTATTTTAAGTAAAAATCTACTTGAAACAGGTGAAAAGTGTTGTTTTTTCCAGTGATGAGTCTTGTTTTAAGTGTAATGAGATTTTTCTTGACTAAAAATGCGAAATTTTAACGACAAATAAGACAAATATTCTTGTTAAGATTTGGAGTTTTTGCAGTGTAAAACTCCAAACTGTTGTCAGACAGGCTGCATCGTGTTTAACACAACTGCTGCTTTTATTTCAAGTGAAATAAACCTGTTTTTTATGACTTGATTATAAACTTTAGTGAGTTATTCAGCTCTGGCTCCTCCAGCCTGAGTGATTAATACCCAGTAAATGTTCAGGAGAGACAAACAAAAAAGGGAAAAGCAGCCGAGTCTAAGTCTGTGTCTGAGTCGTTTGGGGATGTCGTGTTCTTAGATAATACTTAGTTAACGCCGGCATTATCTTGTTGTGCCAGACAGTTTGGGTAGTAAATACCCTGGCGGCCGGCCGGCGGGCCGGCTAGTGAAGTTTGGTTGCCGTAGCCGTGCTGGCACGGGGATGTGGGTCATGCCAGTTTGTCCTCTCTTTCACCCCCAACCCTCAGCCCAAACGCTGATGGGATTAGCCGGCCGGCCAGCCGCTCTGCGGTGGTTAAAACGGCAAACGCCAGCGATTACGTGAACATTTAAAGTCCGATCCCCCCTCGCACTTCTGTGGGGTCACGGACAGGTCGCCATGGCGACGGCGGCGCAGGTATCAGGCTAACGGGGACACAGCAGGCCACCAATCATCCCTCAGCGATGCCTTTCTCTGCACCCGAGACGCCATTGATTCCTTCATATCTCACAGAAATGTGAAAGTAAACAGTTGTACTTTTCTTTTAAGGGTCCAGTTTGGGCACAGGGCTCGGGATCGATTCAAATGTCAAGAATTGATTCAGATTCTTAAGATTCAGAATCGATGATCACGTTTTGATTCGATTCAGATATTGATTTGGGTTAGTGTTATTAGGGCCCGAGCACTGAAGGTGAAGAATGGGCTCCATAGCGCCACCTATTTTATGTTTTTCGACGAGCCCCATAATATGGTTTGACTTACAGCAATGACCTTTATGTGTCTATTGTATCAGACAAAGCCTTACAAAAAAGTCTCTTGGACCCATGCTCTAAGTTACACAGGAAGTCCGGCATTTTGAACAGAAAATGTAATTTTTCATGAATTCTGGTCATTTCCAGCCTCGTACTTTTTTTTTTTTTTTTTCACCTTGTCTGCACACATATTAATGGTTGATACCATGCCGGTAGAAACCTGAGGCGTACATATGTATTTAGTATATATACATATATATATGCATAGATACGCATACACACATATACACATACAAACCCAGTAAATGTTTGTTTTTTTTTTTTTTTTTTGGGGGGGGGGGGGGGTGACATCCACTGCCACCAATCCAGGAAGCAGGAACACACGGAGACACACGTCAAGCACTGGAAATCTACAACAAAAACCACAAACAAAACACAAAACCGACACGGACCCGACCAAAACACGAGCAGCAATCGACCCAAATCTCGAGATCCGAATACGGTCTGAGCTAAGCTACCGCTAACTAACTTCAAAAACTACAGAGCAAGCATGCAGGTGAACAAGCCAGTGTATATATCTATGTGTGTGTATGCGTGTATGTATATGACTATGTGTGTGTGTGTATGTATATGTATACATGGGTGTGTATGTACATGTCTGTGTGGCTATTTGTGTGTGTATGAGTGTATATGTTTGTGTGGCTGTGTATGTGTGTGTGTGGCTATGTGTGTGTATATGAATATAACTTAAGTGGCTGTATGTGTGCTAGGGCTGAACGATATACCGTTATCGTATCTATATCGAGATATGAACATTCAAGACATTAATAACGGAAAAGCAACGATATAAACGATATATTTCCGCTCGCCCTGCTTGTACAGCGCGAGCAGTCTCCATAAACATTACTTTTAAGATTGCTCTTGAACGCACCACTACGGCCAGCCAACCACAAAGCTTATTTCATGCTTGCTGTTGATCGACAGCTGAAGCCAACCAATGACAAACATAGGAGGGTGGGAGTGAGGGAGACGTACGAGACGCACACAGCCACACACACAGGAGAGCGGAGAAGAGCGGAGAAATCCAAACGGAAGAAAAGAGACGAGTGCGGAGGATAATGCGGCCGGTGGCAGTGCAGAATCTAATTTTGTGCCGAAACATAAATCATCCTCCATTATTTGGAGGTATTTTACATTTAGAAAGGATAATGTCGACCAGAGCGAGGTGTTGTGCAAGTCGTGCTTGGTGAAAATTGCGACGTGTCCATCCGTTTATAAAAACGAGAAATAAACCAAAATAATCCGTTCCCCATCTTTTGTTTTGATAATAAAAAATTAATTGATGTGTTTGAAAATCGAAATTGGGAATTAAAACAGCGAGTGGAAAACTCTTTTGTCTATTTCCTATTCGTTGGAGGATACTGAAAAACAAGGATTGGACAAATGGGGGGATTGCACATGCGCAGTAATAAATTAAGAACGTTGTTTCTGGTTCTTTTGTTGATCAGATTGAAAGTTAACATTTTTAGATATTTAATTGTTGAAACAGAAAATAAATCAAATATGAAACCTGGGAGTGAAACATGAGTTTAATCTGTAATCTGTCTTCACTCCGTCATGAAACTGCAGTGATGTTGTGACAGTCCGTTCAGCTGCAGCGTCCAATCAATAACATGTACTGAACTCTAACTCTAACTGCATTGGTTATTTATTGTTAAAGCGGAGCTACAGTAAAATATTTTGATTATTATTTATTATTGAGTGACTTTATGTTAATGTTGATGACTGGCAGTGAGTTCTAATCAATAAAACTGCACTCTTTTGATTTCTGATGTTTTTATTTTTCTGAAAAATGCTTGGTTTTCACCGAACCAAAGTCATATCGTATCGTATCGATATCGAGATATCTGGCATGAATATCGAGATATGAAATTTTGTCCATATCGTTCAGCCCTAATGTGTGCGTGTGTATATGTATGTGTGGCTAGGTGTGTGTGTGTGTGTATGTGTAGCTATGTGTGCGTATGTGTACATGTATGAATACATACATATATATGTGTATGTGTGCTTGAGAGTGTGTGTGTGTATATGTCTATGTGGCTATGTGTGTGGGTATGGGAGTGGGAGTGGGAGTGTGTGTGTGTGTGTGTGTGTGTGTGTGTGTGTGTGTGTGTGTGTGTGTGTGTGTGTGTGTGTGTGTGTGTGTGTGTGTGTGTGTGTGTGTGTGTGTGTGTAATAAACCAAACAAAGCTCCACCTGAAGTGTATCTATAGTGGGGGAGGGCCACCCACGAGACCAGGGGCCGAGAAGGAAGAAGCCGGAACCCAGGCCACCGGCAACCCCACAGAGGGGAGAGGTAGGAGGGAGGCAAACCACCGCCAGCGAGGTGAGGCCAGCACCGTTTCCCCCTCCCCGGGGGGTCCAGCACCGCCAGAAGGCACCCCAGGCTGCACGGCGAGCCCCGCCAGGCCCGGGCATCGCGACCCACCTGTCCCAGGCCGGCGAGGGAACGCGGGTGATGTGGGCCCCCCTCCTGACCCTGGTGTTGAATGCATGTGATTAATGCCAATAAAAACAGGGAGGGGGAGGACAAGGTATCAATTTGACACCGACCCCCCCCCCCCTCCCGAACTACGTGTCTTTGTCAAATGTATTTATTAAGTGTTGAATGTGCAGTGTCTACAGTGTTATTAAAACAGTGAGACGGGGAGTGCCGGGCCACGCGCGACAATGCCCCCCACGACCCGGACACCCCGCCCTTCGCCTATGTGCGTATGAATCGTGTAGGGGGGGAAGAGGGGGAGCAGAGGCCGAAGCCAGGAGGCAGGACCAGCAAAGCCGGCCCTGGAAAGACGCCCACGCTCCCCCACCGGCCATCCAGTTGGCGGGGTCCGGCCCTCCGAGCCGGGCCAGGCCTCGTAGTTTAACGAACTCCTAGAGATTTTATCGGATTGGCACACAACTTGGTTTGTACAATCTAGACACATGGCCGACGCTAAATTGCGAAGTTTTTAAGTTTTTACCAGAGGGCGTGACCGTAGTGATCCGGCGAAGTTTGAAGTCATTTTTAAGGCTCGCTGTAACTCTGCAATACATGATTCGATGTGGTCGAAAACGTATGTGCATGACTTTAATCTGAGCCTGAAGACATCTATGGTGGAATATTCAGGATCGGTTGTAGCGCCACCTGTTGGCACCAGGAATTGTCATGTCTTCTAGTATGCATCTGTGCTCCAAGCAAGATGAGCGGATGGAAATCAATACATTTGATATTTCATGGTTTGCATTAATGGGCGTGGCAAGATGGCTAAACAGCGCCCCCTAGAATACTTTTTTCTGCCATAACTTTTGAATGGTTTGACATAAAGACTCCTGGGTGGTGTCATCGGACTCGGTATTGAGTCCTGACCTTCATTGGCCTGAATTAGCCCTGCCCCTTCTTCTGATTGGTCGATATTTGATAGTCCCTATTTTCTGCCATAACTTTTGAATGGTTTGACATAGGAAGTCATGGGTGGTGTCATTTCTGATATGCTTATGGGGGACGGTGGCCATGAGTGCGAGGGCCCGTTCATCGCTGCTTGCAGCTCTAATTAAAACTGTTTTTTCAGCTGTTGCATGAATGATATGACTGTAGTTCTGCAACATTTTAATACTAGTATTATATTGAGATTCAACAGCAAGTATTGCAGCTAATGATGCTGTAAGGACCAATCAGCTCCCAGAATGCTGATAGAACTGAAACAGAAACATCGTGGGTCAGAATTACCAAACAGATCCAGGGAGGAAACATTTTTTAAACACATTCCATTTTTATTTGTTTCTTCCGTGCTTTTCAGTTTTTAAATTTTGAGAATTTAGTTTTTAACATTTTATGCTAAATCAACCCCAATAAAATACTGTATATAAAAGCAATGAAATATACACAATTTATGCAATTATAACTGAAAACTTTAATTTTTTTAAACATGGCGCGATTTATTCTCGTGTCCAACAAAACATTCCTTTTTTGGGCATAAACCAAAAAAATACCAAAAGTTGTAATGTAATGATGGAAAAAAAAAATCGATCTTTAGACATACGAATCGATTTTTAGGAATTAAGATGAGAATCGATTTAGAGTCGTAAAATCGATCTTTTCCTCACAGACCTAGTTGGGCAGTTTGGTGGTTTTTCTAGCGACTCCAGAGCCGGTAAAACCCGGGCCAGAGATGAGATTAGACGGTACAGATTCCAGCAGCATCAGTCATGCAGCAGCAGTCGGGAGAAACGGCCTCCTGGAGGAGAAAGGGAGGGTTTTTTACGCAGCTGAGGGCTTTGATTATCGCTGCATCACAAAACCGCATCCGATGAGTAAAGACGTGCGCCGGTTCCTCCCCCACGTTTACTGGGCCGGCTGCCGACCCGGGTTCCTGTAAATAAGTGATGTCACGGAGCCTAATGATGCCCAGAAAAGAAAACACTCAGCCGAGTCCTGGGAAACAAAACAATGATGCATAGGTGGACCGTTGAGATAAACTTGCTGTTGGTCTCCGTCTGTTCACGTCCGTTCAGGTGCACCACTAGGGGGGTAACAATATATCATGCCACGAAATTTTGCGATACAGAAACGTCACGATACGTGTCGTGGAGGTGACAAACTGTATCGCGATATTGGGTTATTAATATTAATCTATTGTGTTGACTAGTAACGACTGCGCCTCGACCCGCGGACCAAAATCTTCCTCCGCTCAGAAGAAACTAGTCCCGTTTTGGTCCCGATCACGGGACTCTAGCAGGGTTTTGAGGTCTGAACCTTTACTTATGTAAGTCTGATGTAGAGTTAAGCCTTACCTTATTAAATTAAACCTTTTTGGGGTGGTGAGTAGGATAAACACGGGGAAACTTGTGCTGAGTTCCAGTGTACTTTAATGTCCCTCAACAGCGTAGGATTTCAGAACATCAACACAGCACCTAGTGCCGTACTGTGGCGTATCACTCCGCCCAATCTAAAACAGACTAATCACTACAGATAAACTGACTAGTGTCATTATAGTCCCTGATTTACATCAGAATGAATATATTTATACAATAATGAAATAACCTTCTTAACTAAAATAAATATCCTATGATGTAAAATTGTATGCATTTATTTACTTTTATTTATTTATTTAATTTTAGTTGTTAAATTTTCTGGAAAAGAAAAAAGTCAAGTCATACATGAGAGAAACTATTTAGTTTGTGGCAAAATATTTGTACTTGTATGAAACTGAAGATGCATAATGCAAACCTGAAATTTACTTTTAGTTCAGTTTGTGGAAAATGTTTGTCCTGGCTTTCTCTTTAAAACGTAAACAGTTATAAAACATTACAAACTGTAACAATAGGGCAAACGCACAGCATTGTTTTGTATTTTGTGTCTTTCAAATAAAAGACCATTTTTTCCAGTCATATGTTCCTCATTCAAGGTTGTTAAAAAAATACTGCTATAATATCGTATTGTGACCTCAATATGGTGTATCGTACCGTATCGTGAGATTAGTGTATCGTTACAGCCCTAAGCACCACCAACCGCAACGTCACTCGGGTAGTACGTGAGGAGAGCGTGTTATACCGACGGTGACCGATAGGGGGCAGTAAGCAGAGCAACAGTTGGAAAAGTGATTAAATATTTAGTAGTAGCGGTAGTAGCAGTAGCAGATTAGAACAACAAACAAGTTAACATGACACATTTGGATGATGTGTAGGAGATTATAACATTGCTTTGGTTGCCATCTCTGCAAAGGAAACGGCGCCAGCAACACCAGCTGGTACCAGACCGGGACCAGAGCCAGAACTGCAGGTCGCTACACGTTCAGTGTCTTTTTGAGAACGTGCACGTCGACGCGTCAAATGAACGCAGGATACGCGTGGCGACACTGATGCGTACGCATCATCCTCATGACAGGAGGAGGAGGATTCCTGGTCTACCGACAAACGCGTAAGTCGTCGACAGCTGTTCTGGCTCTTTCAGAGCTGCCGGACGTGGCTGAAGGATCAAGCACGGCGATCAACACTCAGACTCTTACGTTGGGGGAGCAAAGCCGTAAGCTGGATGCGATTCTCGAACAGAATCGCAGGCTGGCGGCGGTCTTTGAACTCATTGGCAAGATGGATAAGACCTTGGAGAAGTTGGAAGCTCGGCTTGGCGGGAAGTGATCACAAATTCGTCTGATTGGAGTCGCCATTGATGAACCAGAGACTAAAAGGCAGACGGAAAATTACTGAGTCTGTCTGTTTTTGCAATATAATTGTTGATTCTATAATCTGCCCTCGACAGAGCGGTCTTGGCCGATCGCTCTGGTCACAATCTTTCTGGTGGAATGTAAACAAGGGGACTCTGCCCCCACTAACCCTCCCCCTCTCCCACGAGCACCTGGGGACCTGTTTCAGAACTGTACCGAGCCGCCTGATAACATCAAGGACATTTGGCTGAGGAGCAGCTCTGAGCGAAGTTCACGGACTCATCGTGTCACAGACACTTACTGACAAACACACACACCTCCCTCAATTCAACGCCTTCCTCGGCTCCTCCCTCTTATCAGCCCCCCCCCCCCAACAGTCTCCGGGCTTCAAGCGCCAGATGGCGATCACCTGGATGTACTGTGCCGGGTTCTGATTCTGATCATGGTCTGAACTGCAAGTATATCTCCGGTCTTAGCTAGTTCTGCTGATTCCAGGTCGACCAGGAGCCGGTTCGGAGATGCCGAGTAGCAAACCCGGGGAAGTCGGCCCTCTCCTCTCCGGGCCTTCGGCAGCGTCGCCCTCTCCTCTCCTCCTCCTCGCTCTCCTCCCTTGACGCAGACTGACAGTGACAGTTGTTTCCAGTTGTTTCCAGTTGCAGTTTTTAAAGGGCCATCATAAAGCCCCGGCTGGAGGAAACAGGATAAGCGCTTGAGCCAAGGCAGTAAAAAGCTCTGGGAACTTGAAAGTCTCGTCTGCCATCTGGAACCGATAAACAAACACAAACCCGGCAGCCAAACAAACACGGCGGACGGTGAAGAGAGAGGCAGAGCGGGCGGCGGGAAGAGAGAGAAATGCAACGGTAGGCTGGAGGCCGGAGAGACGATGACTGACGGGGAGAGGAGGGAATCCATGTCAGAGACGTGATGGAGGACGGACGGAGACGGAGACGGAGACGGGCCTGCCGCCGCCCAGACCTGCTGCTAATCAAACGCTACCTGAGGCCTCAGCATTCACAAATACACCACAGGTTAACGCCCCCGCCCTGAAACAGAACCACAGACCCGTCAGCTGCAGACGGTTGCAGAACCAGAACAAAACAACGCTGTTTCTGACTGTTTTAACGACGCGACTGCTACTGAAAAACCTGCAGCCGAAGCCAAACGTTACATTAACGCACATCCTAAGTGACTTTTGCACAGACTCATATCCGGCACTTTAAAAACCTCATATTGTACATTTTTGCTTATACATTTTCTCTCTTATATATTTAGGGCCCGAGCACTTACAGTGCGAAGGCCCTATTGTATCTGTAGGAATTTGTATTATTTTTATTTCTCTTCTGATGAAATGAGGGCCTTTTTTTCCCCCTAAACGTGCCCAAAAAGTCACCAAATGTTTCACCAAGCCAGGCCTGGTGATAAATGTGATATTTAATGGTTTGCATTAATGGGCGTGGCCTAACGGCTCAACAGCGCCCCCTAGAAAACTTTGTGCCTCAAGCCCCACAATACAGTTTGATATACATGCACGAAAATCAGTACACACCTGTATCATGTCACAACTTAAAGAAAAGTCTCTTGGCACCATGGCCGAAACCGAACAGGAAGTCGGACATTTTGAATTAATCGTGTCATTTTGGCGAAATTTATGCCATTCCTTCGGCAGTTAATACGGCCCGAACCGTAACGTGCACCCAGATGTGTTATACATCAAAATGTGCGTCTCCATCCTGCAAAAAAGCGTTACCGTGGCGACGCTAGACGCCAAAAAGCGCGCGTCCACTTCATCTGATTGGTCCATATTTGATAGTTCTCCAAAAGTCACCAAATTTTACATGCAAGTCAGGCCTGGTGATAAATTTGATATTTCATGGTTTGCATTAATGGGCGTGGCCTAACGGCTCAACAGCGCCCCCTAGAAAACTTTTCTCTGCCATAACTTTTGAATGGTTTGACATAAAGACTCATGGGTGGTGTCATGGGACTCGGTATTGAGTCCTTGACCTTCATTGGCCTGAATTAGCCCCGCCCCTTCTTCTGATTGGTTCTGATATGCTTATGGGGGCGGTGGCCGTGAGTGCAGGGCCCGTTCATCGCTGCTTGCAGCTTTAATTGCTTTTATATTTGTATTTTATTGCACCAATCACCACAAATTCCTTGTGTGTGTTTAACAAACTTGGCAATAAACCCTTTTCTGATTCTGATTTCTGAACCGAGCATCGAATCTGGAAAACTAAATCTGCTCTTAGTGCAGGATTACAACAGCTGATTTAATTCATAACAGAAAAGATACAAACTCAGCAGCAGCAGAAAACATTTGGTTGTTCGGTTAATGGAGTAAGGAAGTCAGAATAAATGGTTTAGATCTGATCATTTCATGCCAAACCACTCACTGATTTTTAAATCTCGGCTAAAAAAAAACACCTATTTAAGAAGATTTTAACCCTTGTGTTGTCTTCAGGTCAAGGAAGGAGGAAGGAAAGAAGGAAGGAAGGAAGGAAGGAAGGAAGGAAGGAAGGAAGGAAGGAAGGAAGGAAGGAAGGAAGGAAGGAAGGAAGGAAGGAAGGAAGGAAGGAAGGAAGGAAATAAGGAAGGAAGGAAGGAAGGAAGGAACGAACGAAGGAAGGAACGAACGAAGGAAGAATTAGGTCCCAAACACAGTACGAGGGTTAACAGCCAGTAGTGATGACACTTTTATCTTATTAGATTCTGTTGTTTTTCTTTGTTTTATTTTTCTTATTTATCTTTCTTTTTATCCATCACCAGCTGTAAAGCACTTTGGCACCGAAAGGCTGTTGGAAATAAAATACATTACAAGACATTAAACCAGGAGTTTATAAACTGTCTCACTTCACTTTGATACGTTTATCTTTTAGTTTTTATTGTGTCAAATTCTACTCTTTATTTGTTCTGAATCACGACTAATAGCTTCTTCTTTTTCCTAGAAAAACACACGTGTGTCCCAGAAAAACAAGCGTTTCCAGGGGGAACCTGGAGGTTTCTGAGGTGAGGAAGGAAAAACAAACTCGTCCTCCCGGAGAACCGACACCGGCGCCCCCGAGGGGCCGAGGCCGGGACTGCAGCTGCAGCTGCAGCTGCAGCTGCTGCTGCTGCTGAGGCTGGAGCTGCTGGACTGGGACTGCGTTTAGGGATGGGCAGTATGGACTAAAATATTTATCACAATAATGTCAGGCATTTATCCCAATAACGATAAAAATGATGATAAAAAAAATACCAATTCAACTCCACCTTTTTAACTATAAATCTATCACCACATTCAGTCTTTGGAGCCAAAACACTGCTATAAAAGATACTAAATACTAAACTACACCAATTACATTGAATTGATAAAAACAATTAAATGAGTAACACCTGTACTGCAAAACTGGAATGACTCAAGCTCATCACCATCTAGTTATGTTTCATCTTACTGATTTTATTTCTCTTTGTAATAACTAAACTATATAGTAATGTTGAAGTACAATTTCCAGAATAAAATCAAAATTTCACCTTTTTTCTCTCAACATTTCAACTTTATTCACGAAATTTGTGTTTCCGTAACCGGAATATTAGCAATAACCCGAATTCTGACTGCATTTAAACGTATCAGTAAGATGAAACATGATTAGATGTTTACAGCACGATACAATGTACATAATTGTGATAAAAAGCGGAAACAATAATCATGAGTAAATATATTACTGTAGATATTTGACCCCAGCGATAAGGTGCTGGATTTTGAAAATGACCCTTGAAAATGCTTGAATTTGACCTTGAAATCTTCCAATAATAACTAAATAACTAAACTATACAGTCTGATCCCAATTTGGTGAAAGACACAGAGTTATAATTTCAAGCATTTAAACTAAAATTCAAGCACTTTTCAGGCCTTGAAAAAACACAACATCGAAATTCAAGCACTTTCAAGGATTTCAAGCATCCCTAAAACCCTGTAAAACATGACTAGATGTTTACGGAACGATACAATGTACATAATTGTGATAAAAAGCAGAAAAAATAATCATGAATATATATATATATATATATATATATATATATATATATAAATATTCCTGTAGATATTTTACTCCAGCGATAAGGTGCTTGAATATTTTGAAAATGACCCTTGAAAGTGCTTGAATTTGACCTTGATAAATGTGCAGGAACCCTGGAAATTGCAGAATTACATTGTGACTAGTCAGAATTTTCATTCCAGATATCTATAACGTCATTTTGACTCATCAAAACTACAGTTACAGATATCTGACATCTGAATTACAGATATCAGCAAAGAAAGTGCTTGAAAAGTGCTTGAATCACCACACCTTGAATCACCTTGAAAACCGTGTAGGAACCGTGATCAGACGTGTGTTTAGCAGATCCAGTAATAACGGGGGATAACGGGGGGATAGCCGATCTCCCCCCGCCTCGTTCCTCCTACAACAATGATGTTTTGGTCTCTCTCAGCGGAGCGGCTGGCTCATCGCCATGGCGATGCTCGGGTAGTTCCAGGGCGATGAGGTGTAATTTACCCAGCATTTCCTGTCTGATATACAGCAACGCTAATGAGTAAGAGGCCCCACTTTTATAGCGGAGCGTTTGCTGAGCCGGCCCAGCGGGAGGATTCTGTACATGTGGGTAGTTTAGCGTGTTCCCGTGTTTCTGAGTGTGTTTAGCATGTTTCTGTGTGTGTTTAGCGTGTTCCTGAATCCCGTGTGTGTTTAGCGTGTTCCCGTGTGGTGGCGTTATGTTTTAGTCGTGTTTGCTTGTGTTTGGTGTTTGCAGCGCTGCAGCCCCGAGGCGTGTTCCCCGTTCACATCAATCACTACGTTTACATGCAGTCAAAATTCCAGTTATTGCTAATATTCCAGTTACTGAAACATTGGGAATAATCTGTTTCTTTTTTTGTGTACATTGTATCGTTCCGTAAACATCTAGTTATGTTTTACAGGGTTCCTACGGGGGCTTGAAATCCTTGAAAGTGCTTGAATTTCAATGTTGTGTTTTTTCAAGGCCTGAAAAGTGCTTGAATTTTAGTTTAAGTGCTTGAAATTATAATTCTGTGTCTTTCACAAAATTGGGATCAGACTGTTTAGTTTAGTTATTACAAGGAGAAATAAAATCTGTAAGATGAAACAAAACTCAGGGTTCCTACACATTTTTCAAGGTCAAATTCAAGCACTTTCAAGGGTAATTTTCACCTGTAGGGGGTCTGGTTTTAGGGGTGGGCAGGGGTGGGCTGTGCCCACCCAAAGGTGCGTCCTGTCCCCCCAATCAAAGTTATGGGGATCCTTTATTTTTTTATAATTTTATTTTTTTATAAATATGAAAAAAATATCACAGAATATCTGTACCGTTTCTGATTGGGTGGGCACTGCGCATCATTTTTAGACACAACAATGAACTCTGATTTGATTTATGGTTCCGCGTTACACCAACGCAGAATGGTGCGTGTCGCCGCGTACCTTACGCCGTACCCTACGGCGTAGCCGTGGCTCTAGAGCACGGCACCGCAGCGCACCGCCAGCCGCACCGGCGCTCTCCGCCCTCGCGGAGATGGAGGCGCCTCTGTCCGTGGACTTCAGGCCATCCGTTTTTTAGTTTTGAAATGACAAAATAAAAATAGAGAAATAATCCAAAAAAATCAGTTTCCCATCTTTTGTTTTGATAATAAAAAACGGAAAACGGATCGTTATCCATTATCCGTTATCGGATTTCATTGATGTGTCTTTTCTCTATTTCCTATTCGTTTCCAAGGAAACTGAAAAGAAGGATTGGACAAATGGGGGGATTGCACATGTGCAGTAATAAATGAAGAAAGCTGTTTCTGGTTCTTTTGTTGATCAGATTGAAATGAACAGTTTTAGATTTTTTTAATGTTGAAACAGAAAATAAATCAAATCTGAAACCTGGGAGTGAAACATGAGTTTAATCTGTAATCTGTCTTCACTCCATCATGAAACTGCAGTGATGTTGTGACAGTCCGTTCAGCTGCAGCGTCCAATCAATAACATGTACTGAACTCTAACATACTGCCCCCCCGTTGGAAACGAATAGGAAATAGAGAAAAGATTTTTCCACTCGCTGTTTTAATTCCCAATTTCCATTTTCAAACACGTCAATGAAATCGGATAACGGATAATGGATAACGATCCATTTTCCGTTTTTTATTATCAAAACAAAAGATGGGAAATGGATTATTTTGGATTATTTCTCTATTTTTATTTTGTCATTTCAAAACCAAAAACGGATGGTCGCGAAGTACACGGACCCTCCTCCATCCCCACGGACCCCCCAGTAGCGACAACCTGCGCCGCAGAATCGCACTTTGGCTTTCTTCTCGCCTTTTTAGCAGGGCGAGCCATAACATTCGACGTGACGAGTGCGCGCATGGGACAGAGGGGGGCGTGGGCGGGACTTAAAATGAATGATTGGTTCTTTCCCCCTGCCAATCCTCTGGTCCTCTGACCAATCCGTGCCATTCGGAGCGTAAATAACAGAGTTTTTACAGGATTAAAGCGTCAGAGAGGTCAGATGTTTTTCTTTCCTTTTTCTGAACACATTATTCACTGGCTACTCTCAGGATGGAAGGACCATTTCACCCAATATAACAATAAATGTTTTTGGATACGATTACAGACTATACCTTTAAACTAGTGATGCACCGAAATGAAAATTTTGGCTGAAACCGAAAATAATAATAAACACTTGGCCGAATACTGAACAATACCGAACATGGTTCTTCAGCAGTTTTTCATTTATTTTGCCAATTTTTTCACCATTGCATAAATCAAATACATTTGATTTAGGCATGCTTTTAAAAGAAAAAAATATTTTACAAAATTAAAACGTAGAAAATATTTATTGAACATAAAAAAATTAACATGTTTTAATTTCCAGCATTATGTTGTTTTGGTTCCACCTCCTGGTGAATGTTGGTAAAATTCTTATGGGGTTAGTTTTTGGTTGGCCAACGATTTATGTAGTGCGCAACGTTACGGGACGGAGCGGCCAGTCTATTTCCTTATTTTACAACGCCGTTATTAATTGTTCGTTTTTTTCCCACTTATTCCACCGAACACCCAAAGTGTTTTTTTTGCCATTTTCTGCCGAACAATTTCGGTTACCGAACAATCGGTGCATCACTGCTTTAAACTAAAATTCAAGCACTTTTCCGGCCTTGGAAAAAAAAAAACAACATTGAAATTCAAGCACTTTCAAGGATTTCAAGCCCCTGTAGGAAACCCTGTCTTATAGATCTGAGTGGAAACAACCAAACAAATCCATAAACATTCCCAAACGAGAGAAGGAGAAGCCTCTCCGAACAGAAACAGATCTGGAGGGAAGCGCTGATCTCAGGAATCTCACCCACAACCACGTGCTGCACTTTCCTTAAGAGCGATAACCTAATCCGGCTCTTGCATCAGCAACATCTGTTAAGCAACAAGATAAGTTTCTCACTGGTGTTGCTTCTGAAAACAGAACAATATTTTCCCCGGTTTCTGATTCGATGCGAGCGCCCGCTCCAATCCCTAACCACATAAACGGCCCGTCGGCCAAACGCGCCGCGTGTTTCCAGAGGATTCTTTAGCCGCATTGTTCACACATCCCTCCCTGGCCGTGTTTGCACAGATGTTTGTACAGATGCGTTAGCTCCGTGTGCGTCTCCGGGGTCATTACGAGTCCCACGCCGGAGCCAAAGATGTTGCCGCTGATCAAAGAGCAGAGTCCCCTTGTTTTAGTTTGAGTCCTCCCTTCTTCTTCTGTGGGGATGTAGGTTAACTCATCCATCTGGACGCCTCATGGACCGGGCGTTGGGACCCGGGCAAGGCCTGCACTCCGTTTACTCAGCTGGTCTCGGCCTCGCCGGCCGCCGAGGCTTCGTTTTCACACGCCGACATGTGTTGGCTTAAACATTTCAAAGGAGAGATGATCCGGGTCAACAGCAGGTAATGGAGCCGTTTAGCCACAGATTTGCTGCCAAACAGAAACTAATGCAACTTTGCAGCCGATGGTGGACATAGCCTAAGTGGCAGCGGCGGTTTATGTGAAACACAAGACCAGTAGGAGACTAATCACTTCATAAATGTAATGAAGGATATGAACATTTCTGCATTTGTAGATGGTAGAAAGTACCGGGATAGAAGATTTACAAGAAGGAGAGCCAAAAGTTGCGTGAAGCAGCATTTGTAGGAACGCCAGACCAGATCAAGCTCCGCTGGAAGACGCTGGAAAAGGCGACTTATACTGGGCTGTTCATTATCCTCTGTGCTGCTCTTATTAGGGCCCGAGCACTGACAGTGTGAAGGCCCTGTTGTATCTGTAGGAGTTCTCGTTCTCGTTTTTTTATTTTTCCGACGAAAGGAGGGCCTTTTTTCCCCCTAAACGTGCCCCAAAAGTCACAAAATTTTGCACCAAGCCAGACCTGGTGAAAAATGTGATATTTAATGGTTTGCATTAATGGGCGTGGCCTAACGGCTCAACAGCGCCCCCTAGAAAACTTTGTTCCTCAAGCCCCACAATACGGTTTGACGTACACGCACGAAAATCGGTACACACCTGTATCATGTCACAACTTAAAGAAAAGTCTCTTGGAGCCATGGCTGAAACCAAACAGGAAGTCGGCCATTTTGAATTAATCGTGTAATTTTGGCGCAATTTATGCCATTTCTTTGGCCGCTTCTTCGCCCGAACCGTAATGTGCACCCAGATATGTTATACATCAAAATATGCGTCTCCATCCTGCGACGACGCGCATTACTTTTCTCTTTCAAAAGCGTTACCGTGGCGACGATAGACGCCAAAAAGCGCGCCTCCCTTCATCTGATTGGTCCATAATTGATAGTTCCTATTTTCTGCCATAACTATTGAATGGTTTGACATAAAGACTCGTGGGTGGTGTCATTGAACTTAGTTTTGAGTCCTTGAACATAATTGGAGCAAATTAGCCCCGTCCCTTCTTCTGCTTTGCCAATATTTGATAAATCCTATTTTAAAGAGTCATGGGTGGCGTCATCTGAATTAGTTTTGAGTCTTTGACCTTTATTGGTGAAAATTTGCACGAGCGAGGGCCTGTTCATCGCTGCTTGCAGCTTTAATTGTTGTTTTGGATTTGGATACAGGAAGAAGAAGCAGAAATGACGGGAATTGCGTTATGATGTTCTCCGTGCGTCGCTGGTTTGATCCAGATATCCTGAATGATTAATTACCATGTAAACGGAATATTCCCAATGTTTCAGTAACCGGAATATTAGCAATAACCCCAATTTTGAGGACAGAGTCCCCTTGTTTTAGTTTGAGTCCTCCCTTCTTCTTCTGTGGGGATGTAGGTTAACTCATCCATCTGGACGCCTCATGGACCGGGCGTTGGAACCCGGGCAAGGCCTGCACTCCGTTTACTCAGCTGGTCTCGGCCTCGCCGGCCGCCGAGGCTTCGTTTTCACACGCCGACATGTGTTGGCTTAAACATTTCAAAGGAGAGATGATCCGGGTCAACAGCAGGTAATGGAGCCGTTTAGCCACAGATTTGCTCCCAAACAAGGGAAACTAATGCAACTTTGCAGCCGACGGACATAGGCAGCGCAGTTTAATGAAAGAACAGAGACATTTGTGGCACTTAAACAGAAAGATCCAAAAAATGCAGAGCAAAACTTTCCCAACCGAGGATTTCTCCACCTAAATACTGGACAGTAGAGGAGCGTTTAGGGAACGGTAGGAACTGGAGGTCCCTCGTAGAGATGCACCGACCGATCGGCAACCGCTCGGTATCGGCCGATAATGCACCTATCGGTTTTGATTGGATTTCTCAAAATAATAGTTCAAAACAGCCGATCCGATGACGTTTACAACAACTTTCCCACATCTCAGACCGAGGTCTCCTAAGGGGACGTCGGCCTCGCCGCTATGGGAGTTTTACAATGTCCGAAAAGGACAACAAATTTTGCAGTTTGCGAAGTGTGTACAAAGGAAATAACCCGAGGAGGAATGATATAAAAGAATTTCAACACAACAAAGACATTTGAAAGTTTCTCAAGTCAAGGACTATATAAAGAACAGGAGGTACAGCAACGCCGCTAACTCACCTGTAACAGTCACATTATTTAACTAGTTCATGTGTTTGTATCTTCTAGACTAGATTACTGTAATGTGTTGTTAGCAGGATGTCCAAGTAATTTGCTGAATAGGCTCCAGCTGATCCAGAATGCAGCAGCATGAGTGCTGACAGGAATCAGCAGGAGAGACCACGTCTCTCCAGTGTTAGCGTCGCTCCATTGGCTACCCGTAAAATTCAGAATCCAATTTAAAATTTTATTACTTGCATATAAAGCCCAAAACGGCTTAGCTCCGTAATATTTGCAGGACCTGATAGTGCCTTATGTTCCTGGCAGAGCTCTCCGCTCTCAGAGTGCAGGTTTACTCGTAGTTCCTAGAGTATCTAAATGTAGATTTGGAGGGCGGGTGTTCTGCTATCAGGCACCATTACTTTGGAACCAACTTCCAATCTGGGTTAAGGAGGCTGACACCACCTCCACCTTTAAAACTAAACTTAAAACCTTTCTGTTTAGTAAAGCCTATAGTTAGTGTTTAGTAAACCTCTAGCTGGTGTTGGTAAATCTCTAGGTAGTGTAAACTCTAGTGTGTTAGAGTCAGTAGTCATAGTTGCAGCTATAGAACAAAACTATAATAGTTAGTCTCAAATATAGCTTGGTGGTAGATATGCTGCTATAGGCTTATGCTGCAGGGGGGACCGACATGATCCACTGGGCGGTGCCTCTCACCCTTCTTCTCCTCTCCTTTTCCCTTCCTCTCTTCTCCATTACCATTTATATTTATTATAAATATCTCATAGCTATCATTTTTGTCCATCGCTCCTGTAGTTTCTTGTGCTGGCCCCCCTTTTTTCTCTTTTGTGCATGTTTGCAGGCCGGAGCTTCAGGAGCTGTGTGCTGGCCTGCGGTCCCGGACCCGCTCGGATCTGCGGTACACGCTGTCAAGTTGTTAATATTTCACTGATGAAATCCCGTCAAAGTTTTACCAAACCATATACAGTCACATCCAAAGCCTCACGCAGGACGACAGTCGTGTCAGTCGCTCCCCGAGTCGTTTGGATTCTAGTGTGAAGAGTTTTGCTTCACTCACAAGAGTTTCCTCACACGTGGTGGATGCTATCGCTAGAGCTTTCACAACCATAATAATTCATAATTCATATTTTATTTTAAGATTTATTTCTTTTTCCTCAGGAAAACTAAGGTTTATAGTTTACAACTTGTATCAACTCTAAGAGAGTGAAATAGCTGCTGTTGTCTCGGTTGGTGTCCTGCACGTGTTATGTTGTGGCTTAACATTAATCTCAACATATCGACTTTTTTCTCGAAATTTTGACTTTTTTCTCGACATTTCGACTTTGTTCTCAACATTTCGCTTTTTTTTTTTCGAAATTTTGACTTTTTTTTTTCGAAATTTTGACTTTTTCCTCGACATTTCGACTTTGTTCTCAACATTTCGCTTTTTTTTTTTTTTCGAAATTTTTACTTTTTCCTCGACATTCCGACTTTTTTCTCAACATTTCGACTTTTTTCTCAACATTTCGCCTTTCGCCATTTGCCTTCATTCTAAGGCTTATACAAGACTTTTCATTTTTTGCCACAGAAAAGCTGAAGCTAGTAAACTACACTTACTCTTTGTAATTGAGTCTAAGTCGTCTCTTTCTAGAGGGTGAAATATTGCATATTGCACATCAGCCTGCAATAAGACAGCGGTCAATTCATGATACTTTCTCATCTCCTAATTTTGATACCTAATAATACAATGTCAGTGTTGTACATGAGACAACACTATTGAAGAATTTATGGACTTTACGCTGTGATCGAGATCGGCAGACACTGATTTTGGTGATCGGCCCTCAAAATCCTGATGGGTTTCATCTCTAGACAGTACAGGAGCGTCTAGGGAACGGCGGGAACTCCAGGTTTCAACTCCGTCCTCCAGCAGCTGCAGAAGTCGCTACAGTCCCGGCGTTTGTTTTCCTGAAGGGATTACGGCCACACACCTTCAGCTCAGCTCCCGCCACTAATCAACCAGGAAATGAGGTGTCAACACCCGGCTGTTTACTCTGCACTCATTTATTTTTCTACCGGAAGCCGCAGAAAAAGCTGGTGGAGGAACGGCAGATGAGGAGCGGGATCTCCGTCGAGCTTTCAGGAGTTTTCAGGAGTCTCGCTGTGTAACAAGCTTTTACTGCCTTTGGCTGCTAATGATCGCAAATATCTTTAGTTAGAATTAATTATCTTTAATGCTTTTGCTTGTAAATTCCTGTAATATCATACCGTCTAAACAGAACGGAGCGTATACGAGGAAATCACCGACGCATTTCAAACGACACTCTGAACCAGCATTAAGGGTTAATAATATTACACGTGCATAATAATAATAAAACTAATATCTGGCAGAAACTGAAATGAAAAAGGCCGTAAACTTCCGGCTGTGCGCCCGTACGACGGCGCTGAAAGGACTGGTAATGGGAAGACACCAGGAAGTCCTTAATGTCTCCAATCAGCATGAAGCGCCATCAAAATAAAATTCTGCACAGTAGCTGCAGCTTAAAACAAACCGGGGCAATTGAAAATTGCTCTCAGTTTTTATGCCAAACGGCACTAAATAAATATACTCGACTGCCAAGTGTCTGCACGGCTTCATGCCTTCTCTTAATTGAAAACGTTATAGGGGCGCGATGCACCGGGGGTTTTTATAAGCTGTTGCTATAAAGCGCTGGCAGGCCCCGCCGGGGGAAACTGCCCATTAACTTATCAGGTCCAGGCCTCGGCTCGGCTTAATTGACAAGCTCCGGGCCACTTTCATCACTTGTCGACTTCATAGCGGCGGCCGATGTTTCCTCCAGGATGCCGTTGCATCTTTGACACGAGGGTGTTTGTGACAAAGAGCAGTCGCGGCGGCAGCTCCAGGCCGTCCATAAAACAAGCCAATGTTTCTCTCTCTCTGCAAGTCCCGGCCGGCTGACAGGCGGATAAAAACAAACACGCAACCAGTAAAAAGAATGAGGGGGATGGTGGATTTTATCATATGGGGACAGATCATTTGTGCTGATTACTAATAATATAATCTATTACAAAAAGTGATGCACCGAAATGAAAATTTGTGGCCGAAACAGAAACAGAAACCGAAAATAATAATAAACACTTGGCCGAATACCGAACATGGTTCTTCGCAGTTTTTCATTTATTTTGCCAATTTTTTCACCATTGCATAAATCAAATAAATTTGATTTAGGCTTTTCAAAGAAAAAATCTTTTACAAAATTACAATGTAGAAAATATTTATTGAACATAAAAAAATGAAATTTTTTTAATTTCCAGCATTCTGTTGTTTTGGTTCCACCTCCTGGTGAATGTTGGTAAAATTCTTATGTGGTTACTTTTTGGTTGGCCAACGATTTATGTTTGTGGTGCAACCGGTACGGGAGCGGCCAGTCTATTTCCTTATTTTACAACGCCGTTATTAATTGTTCGTTTTTTTTCCCACTTATTCCACCGAACACCAAAAGTGTTTTTTTTGCCATTTTCGGCGGAACAATTTCGGTTACCGAACAATCGGTGCATCACTAATTACAAATAATAGCAGTGACCAAAACAGCTGCAGAAATACTGCAGGAATGACATAGCAGCAGTTAAATGCAGCATTCTGTAAGCTTTAAATATCCACTGGGCTTACATCAAATACATCAAAACACAACAATAAAAAACACTTTTCTGAACTTATCAATATGACTCTGTCCTTCACAGGATAAGTAACATGGATCACTGCAAAAACTCACAATCTTCACAAGAATATTTGTCTTATTTCTAGTTAAAATGTCTCATTTTAGTAAAAAAAAAATCCCATTACACTTAAAACAAGACTCATCACTGGAAAAAAACAACAATTTTCACCTGTTTCAAGTAGATTTTCACTTGAAATAAGTAGAAACATTTGTCAGTGGAACAGGATTTTTTTGCTTGTAATAAGAAGATAAATCTTGTTCCACTGGCAGATTTTTCTACTTATTTCAAGTGAAAATTTACTTGAAACAGGTGAAAATTGTCAAATAACAAGTTATTTTTCTGGTGTTATTTTTCTGGTGATGACTCTAAATGTTGAAATAGCAGTAAAACCACATTCATTGATGAAATGACATAAGGGATGGAAAGGAGGGATGGCCGTTTTACAGGGGGGATGATTTGGACCGTTTTTATTTCAGGGGGGATGATTTGGACCGTTTTTATTTCAGGGGGGATGATTTGGACCGTTTTTATTTCAGGGGGGATGATTTGGACCGTTTTTATTTCAGGGGGGATGATTTGGACCGTTTTTATTTCAGGGGGGGATGATTTGGACCGTTTTTATTTCAGGGGGGATGATTTGGACCCTTTTTATTTCAGGGGGGGATGATTTGGACCGTTTTTATTTCAGGGGGGATGATTTGGACCGTTTTTATTTCAGGGGGGGATGATTTGGACTGTTTTTATTTCAGGGGGGATGATTTGGACCCTTTTTATTTCAGGGGGGGATGATTTGGACCGTTTTTATTTCAGGGGGGATGATTTGGACCGTTTTTATTTCAGGGGGGGATGATTTGGACTGTTTTTATTTCAGGGGGGGATGATTTGGACCGTTTTTATTTCAGGGGGGGATGATTTGGACCGTTTTTATTTCAGGGGGGATGATTTGGACCGTTTTTATTTCAGGGGGGATGATTTGGACCGTTTTTATTTCAGGGGGGATGATTTGGACCGTTTTTATTTCAGGGGGGATGATTTGGACCGTTTTTATTTCAGGGGGGATGATTTGGACCGTTTTTATTTCAGGGGGGGATGCCATCCCCCCTCAACTCCAGTACTGACTACATGCAACGCCGTGCGAGTACATGAAAGAAAAACCCACAGCGAGAGAGAGAGAGAGAGAGAGAGAGAGAGAGAGAGAGAGAGAGAGAGAGACAGCTGTACCGGGCACTCGTTTCTACGATGTGTTGGAGGTGTGAGCTGCATAAAAAAAGCCCGGCATGACAGTCACTTCTCACTCTAATTTGGCAGGACTGTCAGCTCTTTGGCCTCTGGAAAAATTCACGTGTCTGGAATTAGACCCACATGTCACAACATCGCTGAGCGGTTCGGACACGCTAGCAATATTAAACACACTTCCTCTGGGACTGCGTTCCATGCAGTTATTAACCCTTCTAAAACCGGAATATTAGCAATAACCAATGGAGCTAGAACACTTTATACTTTATATTTTTAGTTATACCACTACAGTCACTCTGCTGTAGATTTTTTCTGATTTTTCTGTAGATTTTTTCTGACATTCGTATATTTATATATTTTTTTGTACATAAGGAGACATGCCCTGTTCTTTTTTATTCTACTTTATTTCTTGTTCTACTTGAGATTTTCAACGTCTTGCTGCTCAGTTGTCCTGCAATTTCCCCTCGGGGATGAATAAAGTTTTCTGAATCTGAATCTGAATCTGAATCTAGAACAGTCATAATTTGCAAATGCACACACCGTTTCACAAATGCACAGGACAAGTTTCACAAATGCACAGAACAATTCACACGTGCGTAGGACAAGATATACAAATGTATTTTTTATGCACACACAAATATAACCTGATTTACAAACGTTTTTTTGTCTGTGAGCTGCGCTGGATTTGCGTGTGACTTTTGAGACTCTCCTGACGTGGCATTTGTGCATTTTGTCCTGTGCATTTGCGAATTATGAGACTTGTCTAGCTCCATAATAACCCGGTTTTGCACGGCCATGTAAACACCAATAACCCCTTTGAATAACCAGAATTTGCTCATATTGGGGTTTTTAAAAACCCCAATATGACCCCTGGGTTACTCTTTTCTAACTGAATATTGGGTCATGTAAACACCAAACGGAATATCCCCATCAAACGGAACAGGAATTTGTTTTCTGCACATGTTCTGTTCACAAGGAATCCTGGTCTTTTGAGTCCAGGAAGTTCTTCTAAACACGGAGAAACCAAGACCAGGAGGAGACTAATCACTTCATAAATGTAATGAAGGATATGAACATTTCTGCATTTGTAGACGCTAGAAAGTACCGGGATAGAAGATTTACAAGAAGGTGAGAGAAAAGTTGAAGCAGCATTTGTTTTGAATTTGGATACAGGAAGAAGAAGCAGAAATGACGGGAATTGTGTAATTCCACTTTTTTTTCATTTTTTTCCAATTTTTTTCTCTTTTTTCCTCTCTTTTCTTCCTCTTTATCTTTTTTCCTTTTTTTTAATTTTTTTTCATCTTTTTTTCCTTTCTTTTTTTCCTCTTTATCATTTTCCTTTTTTTTCTTTTTTTCATCACTTTTTTCCTTTTTTTCATCTCTTTTCTCCTTTTTCCTCTTTTTTTTCTTTTTTCATCTTTCTTCCTCTTTTTTGATCTTTTTTCCTCTTTTTTTCCTTTTTTTATCTCTTTTTTCATTTTCTTTCTCTCTTTTTTCCCTCTTTCTTTTTTTCCTTTTCTTCATCTTTTTCCCTCTTTTTTCATCTTTTTTCCCTCTTTTTTTCATCTTTTTATTCCTATTTTTTTATCTCTTTTTTCATCTTTTTTCTCTTTTTTTTCCTCTTTTTTTCCCTTTTTTCAGGAAGTTCTTATAAACACGGAGAAACCAAGACCAGGAGGAGACTAATCACTTCATAAATGTAATGAAGGATATGAACATTTCTGCATTTATAGACGGTAGAAAGTACCGGGATAGAAGATTTACAAGAAGGAGAGGGAAAAGTTGAAGCAGCATTTGTTTTGGATTTGGATACAGGAAGAAGAAGCAGAAATGACGGGAATTGCGTCATCACGTTCTCCGTGCGTCGCTGGTTTGATCCAGATATCCTGAATGATTAATTACCATGTAAACGGAATATTCCCAATGTTTCAGTAACCGGAATATTGACCTGAACCCCAATTTTGACTGGGTATAAACGTAGTCCGTGTAACCGACGACGGCCGCCGTCTGCAGTTCCTCATCAGTCCTGCGATGAAGCTGGAAGAGCTTCCGACTTCATAACTTAATTTCATGGACAGACTCTCCGGGCTAATGTGCATCCAAGGGTGAATAATATCTGTGTGATTTAATGTCGCAGGACTTATTAAGATCAGGACAGCAGATTACATGATAATGTACGTGTCACTGCGTAAGCTGTCGCCTTACAGGGAAACTGAAATGATTGGTCAAGTTCATATTCTGAGCGGTGTAAATGCCACTTATGGCACGTTTACACTAGAACCTACTCATCTCAGCTCGGCTCAACTAGGCCTGGTTTCTTTTCCACCACAATCAGCACCCAGATCAGAAGTAGGAGGTTGGAGAAGCTGCTGTGACGTATTTGATTGTGTATCTAAACTAAGAAGAAAACAACACTAAAGATGTAGAACCTGGAGGAGATGATAGATGTGCTGCTGGATCTGTGGCTTGTGTTTAATATCAAGTTAAAAAATGAGAGAGAGAGAAGTACGGAGGAGTATCAGGGCCAGGCAGGACAAATATAAAAATAATATTTTAGAGGAGGAAGATTTTTTTTTCATTATGCACTTCGAGGAAAAAGTCGTGTTGAGAAAAAAGACGGAAATTTCGACTTTATTCTTGAAATTGTATTTCAACATTATTCTCGACATTTCAACTTTTTTGAAATGTCCCTCGTGTCGTGCTAACGTTGCTAATCTACAGGGTAAAACTACAAACTTGTTCCAGCACATGAATGAATAAAAAAAATCCTATTTTGACCCCAATGAGACAGTTGTCTGGTTAAAATAAAGAAACCAAAGCGACCAGGCAAAAAAGCCGAGCAGGACCAAAGTCTAAATGTTTGTTTTATTCACTGAATTTCTCGTGTAACTGCTAAAAGGTTCATCCTTTTAAACAGTAACGTCTTTCACTGACTTTGTTACTTGATCAGATTTGTTATATTGTTATAAACAGCTAAATAAAAATGTTTGTTTCAAGTATTACTCTTAATTCAGGGTCGGGGTTGGGGTTAACTAAACCTCTAACAAAGACACCAAAATACTTTTGAATGACACAAAAGCAAACTGCCTGTAGCCAAAGAGGAAAATTGCATTCACTTATTCTCTTAATCCAATTAATGTCACGTAAAACACTTCCCATCAATTTCACTTTTATTTTGTAGTTAAAAGGTTAAAGAGTTATAATTAGATGGTATATTACAAATGCATATTGATACTGTATCCAGCATCTAATGCCAATTCATAAGGATATATATGCTTTCATTTATATATATATATATATATATATATATATATATATATATATATATATATATACACACACACACACACACACATAATTCTTTATTTTAACCCCACTGTCATAAACTAAATCTCTTTCAGAGTATTGACGTTAAAATACAAAAGCTTTACTTTTATTAGTTTGTTTTAATTAAATATTTGACAGTGAAAATCATCAACCTTTAAGGACGGCAGCTCCTTACAGACGTTCTTTCCTGTCAATGGAAACAAATACCAAATAAAATCTCCAGGTTCCTGGACAGAAGAAGTTCTAGAAAGTTAATTAGTGAAACATTTCTCCTTCTGTTCCAGAATGCAGAAAAACCTTCACCTCAATCTCACTGCTCTCTGTTTTACTGGTGACAAAACATACAAGAAACCAGAAACACTTCCCCACAAAGCTTGAGATGAAAGTAAGATGGTGTATTTGTACGTTTGAAGGGACCGCAGGTTCAACACTTGTTGGTGGTTAATTCCGGACTCAGACATCACCTTTGCTTTGCAATTAAAAATGTTTTAGATCCATATTTCTTTGTTGCTTTACATTAATACATCTAGTTTTGAACTGAATCTGCATTTGTTCAAAAAACAAGACATTGTGCATTTTTTCCTTAACCAGCAGTATTTCTGTAATAATCTTTTCATTTACACACAAACAACAACAATGATCTTGTTGTATTTACTTTTCCTTTAACAATATTAATCTATTGGGCAGATTGACCAACGTTTAGATGAAACATGTTTTATTTGTTTAAGTAGAAACCACAGTAAAAAATATCTTGCTTGATCTACTTTAAAAAAATTAAGGCGACTTTTTCACACAAGATTTTTATGTAGATCAAGAAAGACTAGTCTTTGTATAAACTACTTAATTTTTAGTATGTACAAAATTAATTTGCAAGTAAAGTCAACTTAATTTTGGTAAATAAAGTAAACTTAACACAATTAAGTTGACTGTACTTGCAAAATGTATTATTTACATACATAAAGTAGTTTATACAAAGACTAGTCTTTCTTGATCTACATAATAATCTCATGCAAAATTTGACTTATTTTTTTTAAGTAGATCAAGCACAATATTTGTATCAGTGTTGGCGGCCGGCGGCTGACAGGAAGTGGATCATTGATCAGCTACACCAGATACAATTGGTGACCAAAAACCAGGAGTCACGCCAGAGTAAAACCAGAGTCAGATCAGAGTCACGCCAGAGGTGATTCAAGTTTACCTTCATACACTCAAATGTAGAAGAGAAGGTTGTGTTGGCCGAGAGAGTAATTTCACTTGTCAATCCTGATCAGAGCAGCGTCTGGATCGATCATGTAGATCTATAGATGAGCAGCTGTTAGTGGCTAATGGACATTTTGATTGTTATGTATGAACAACTCAAAGACGCACAAAAGACTCGTGCCGACGCACGGCCAACCATGACCACAGTCCGCTTTCAACACAACACAGTTCAAGCAGGTTACGACTCTTTTTCCATTACAAACCATTTTTAACTCAGTCACCAGATCTGCAGCACAGACCGTCTGCTCATGCTTTTCAGTTCCTTCAGCCAGGTACTTTTCTGTTTGAATCCTTGTTCTCAATAAAACATTCAAACAAACTGCTAGCACCATCTTTCCCCGGTCTTAATGCACAGGTTTTGTGCAACTCCTGAGTGCTACGGTGAAGCTCAGACCAAACAAGCGGCCTCGGCGCTAACACGCCCCTCTCCTGTCAAAAATCACATCTGCAATCCAAGAAAAGGACGGTTAAAGGAGCATGAGGCTCCTTTTAAGAAATGAGACTCTCTAGCGCCACCCTTCACCACGACGGCCGTTGGGGGTACTGCAGCCAACAGTGAAGCCGGCACGGGAGAACGGGGAGAACGTGCATGCAGCGTCATGTGACGTCACATCCGCAGCCCAGCGCGGGAAATTCGGGACCGAATTGCAGCACATTTTGCAGCACACAGCCTGTTCAAGGCAAAGGAGAGATACACTAGAGGAATCATTGTTTTTGGTTTGGAACGCTTCATCTGACATTATTACTAGAAAACTTAAAATGTATACAGATTTTTTTCATAAATCCTGCCTCAAGCTCCTTTAAAGAGGGAAAGAGGGTTTGCATTGGCACTGGCCATGTTTCTGAAGAACTGGCAACATTTCTCCTGGATTTGTGAATACATTAAGCTGTCATCGCTAAATTATTAAACATCAAGGGTTTCATTGGATTTACTTTATTTTACTGTTTAGTTTCCCACCATCAAGCCAAAAGATCCTACGGAGATTGTCGTCTACGTTAGCAGCTTCAGTGATCCTGACGAAGCTGCAGACTCTTCTCTTCTTGCCGGCCAAGAAGCCAAGAAGTACTAACTGCTTCATTTATGCTAGTTGATGAAGTTTATTTAAAAAGCAAAAAAAAAAAAAGACTAAAAGAGATGTATTTGTGTTTGTGACTTTGTAAGTGTTATGATCGTCCTGCTACATTAGCAGTTAGCTCGGGGGACACAGAGCTGTTGATTAACCAGTCATTAGTTTGCAGAGAAATGGGGGGGGCAAACAATATCAAATAGAATATTCAGAAGACCTCTGGATTTAACAATAATAATATGAATAATATTGAAGCAAATCCCCACAAGCGTCCCATTAAAAAATATAGTGGACGTGGAAAACATGAAGGTTCAGGATATTTCTACTTAATATATTCATTATATCTACGTCAACAAAATAAAGGAGGAGATTCTAAAGCAGGGGTGGGTGATCCTGGTCCTGCATGTTTTAGATGTTTCTCTGCTTCATTGCACCGTGATACCAGCGACTGTGTCAGCTCGATGACAAGCTGATGATTGATTAGAATCAGGTGTGTTAAAGCAGAGAAAGCTCTAACACATGCAGGACACGGACCTCCAGGACCAGGATCGTCCACCCCGGTCCTAAAGGCGGTTTAAACTGAGTCAATAACTGTCCTACACATCAGAAGGACAGGAGTCGTATTTGAGGAGGAAGTTCAGCAGGAAAACAAGCTGAAATGAGCAAAGGTCAGCTCAGAATCAACAACAGAACGTGTGGCCACGTTCAATAATGAGAGAATGAGCATTTCCACATGCAACACAGAACAGCTGTGGAGTCTTAACCCGGGGGTCTCAACCCGCAGCTCCATGGCTCTTTAGCGCCGCCCTAGTGGCTCCTGGAGCTTTTTCAAAAATGTTCGACCTTTTTCTTCCTTTTTTTCCTCTTTTTTTCCTTTTTTCTTCTTTTTTTCTACCTTTTTTCCTTTTTTTTCTCTTTTTTTCTTCCTTTTTAATCTCTGCGTTTCGAATTTTGCTCAAAATTTTGATCTTTTTCTCGACTTTTTTCTCAACATTTCAACTTTTTTCTCAACATTTAAACTTTTTTCTCAACATTGACTTTTTTCTCGATATTTCGACTTTTTTCTCGACATTTCGACTTTTTTCACGAAATTTTGACTTTTTTCTCGACATTTCAACTTTTTTCATGTGTTTCTTCATTCTAAGGCTTATACAAGACTTTTCATTTTTTGCGGCTCCAGACATATTTGTTTTTTGTGTTTTTGGTCCAATATGGATCTAAAACATTTTGTGTTGCCGACCCCTGGTCTTAACCGAACTGCCATGTGGTGTTTCTGGTCCCGAGCTGCAGCGTTTGGGTTGCCACGGTTGCCACGGCTGCAGAGGAGGCAGAGAGTGGCGGGTGGCGCGATGCAACCAACCTTGACTGGTGCAGCAGGCCGAGCTGCAGGCCCAGTCTGGTTCACCCGTTTTAAATCAGTCCACTGAACAGGAATTGATCTCGTGTAATCAGAGCCTTGAATGGTGTGAATAGATGAGATAGATTTTTGTCATTATTCTTTGGGTTGGTAATGGCTTTCTCTATTTGGTTAGAATTTGGGGTTTAGGTTTAGGTTAGGTTTAGGGTGAGGGTTAGGAAGGGGCACAGTGGTGCAGCGATTTTTTTCTGCACCATCTGTCCGTGGCATTTAGCGCAGCAACGACGTGCCACTCACTTGCTTTATTTTTTACTATTTATATACTATTTATACTTTTACTGTGACCACCAAATAATGTGGTTTTCCTGTCCTCCACCTCATCCACAACATCTCCATCTCAGTCTCTGTGAAATTCAATGGCACGGTGGCTCGACACATTCATTCATCCTGACGCAGCAGAAACAGGCTGCAGGTGGCGCTGCGCATGCTCAGCAGGCTCATTCATATGCAAATACAGTCATGGAGTATTTTGCATTGCCCATTTATGGTATGGAGTGGGTGTGTAGAGGGCGGGATATGAGGCGGATTCAGCTGCGCAGCCTTCCAGCTGGACTGTGATTTATAAAGAGAACATTGCGTGCAAGTGTGCGTGCACACGGGTTTATAAATCCAGATTTTTTTTTGCGCCCGCCATTTTCGGCTTTTGGGTTTATGTGCACTTTTAGTATGAATCCTACACACTCTTTTATAAATGAGGCCCCAGGGCTATAATTTGGGGTTTAGATTAAGGTTAAGGTGAGGGTTAGGGTTAGGTTTTAGTGACAAAGCATCTACTGAGCCTAAGGCTGCTTTCACACCTGTGGCCCGTTTGTTTTGTTCCGATTCAGGGGCTAAATCGATACAGTTGTTCCGTTTCTCGTTTGTGGGGTTTGTGTTCACAAGGCAAACGTCTGTACCGTTTCAAAGCTGTTAACAAATGCCATGAACCAACTGTTCTCTCATTGGTCAGAAATTAACGCGGAAGGAGTTTCCTCTTCCGTACCCCAGGATAAACAACACGCCCTTTTCAGCGCAGCTGTTTTATTCTACAGCTGGTTGATTTATGGTTCCGCGTTACACCAACGCAGAGCCTACGGCGTAGGATCTGCGTCGATTTAACGCAGAACCATAAATCAGGCTTTACCCGTTCATTTATATGCGCTCGGCGCAGAGCAGAGCTCAGCGGCGGGCGAGAGGCCGCCTGCCGCGGCATTTGCGCTGCGCAAACCCTGCCCGAATTGAACATTGTTTAATTTCACCGTGCCGCGGTGGGACGACATCTGGGCACGGAGAGGAGGTGGTGGAGGCTGCACCGACTCTTCTCCTTTAACCGCGGTCGCACATACACATGAATGGAGTTGTGTCGGTTGCTGTGTGGATCATGTTCTCACTACAAATAAAAAAAAATAACCGCTTCAGGTCTGGAATGGAATCGGGCAGATAACCGAACCCTAACCTCTCCTAGGAGATCTCGGCTCGATTGTTTTGTGCCGTTTCAGAGCACGATTGCTGTGTTCACATATACCAAACGATCTGATCTTTAGGGGGAAACGCTCCCTGTTCCGGAACAACTGCTTGAAACGGGACAGAGGTGAAATCACCCTAAGTTTCGTTTTCAATAGCAGTATCTGGGAAAGCCATTATCAACCCAAAGAATGACAAAAATCTAGCGGGTAGACAGTTTTCCATAGGGATGTCCCGATCAGGTTTTTTTGCCCCCGAGTCCGAGTCCGAGTCCTTTGATTTTGAGGACTTGCCGATACCGAGTCCCGATCCGATACTTTTATAAAACAATAAAAAATGAAGAAGAGAAAAAGAAAATTATGCAGGATGACCCTTTTATTATATTTTAACATGTGTACTGTAAACTGAGCACATAGGAGGTAGGCAGCTTGAACATTCTTAAGTCAGTATAAAAAAAAATTATTTTCTTTTTCTTTTTTTTTTTTTTTTTTAGCATAGGGCTGCTTCAGCTTCAAAACAAACAGGCGTGCTCTGCGCGCATGCGGTGTATGGCTGCCGCTCCAAGCCCACTACTCCACGTGTGCGTTGATTTATGGTCCCGCGTCACACCAACGCAGAGCCTTCCGCGACGCGGAACCATAATGTCGGCGCCGCAGCTCCGCTTCAGTCCTGGGGCCTCATCTATAAAGCTTGCTTGCGCAGAAAAAGTGCCTGAAAGTTGCGGAAGCCACCATCTACGCAAAGCCTCAGATCTAAAAAGAAAAAACTAACCGATGGCTGCCGCTCCAAGCCCACTACTCCACGCCGAGGAGGAAAAAAGAAAGTGTTCTGATTAAAATAAGGAAAGTTGGACTACCGTATATAACAATTGCGTTCATAAGGATAAAGTTTTTAAAAAAAATAAAAATTAAAGAAATTGTCTCTTCTCCCCGTGTGTGTCTGCCTGTCATGCACGGGTACTTGGGCGCATGTTGCTTTTAAGCCGGAATTATGGTTCTGCGTCACACCAACGCAGAGCCTACGCCGTAGGGTCTGGCGTAGGGTGCGCGTCGCCGCAAACCCTACGCTGTAGACTCTGCGTCGGTGCGACGCGGAACCATAAATCAACGCACACGTGGATGTCGGCGCCAGTGAGTATTTTCACCGGACATTTTGACCGGAGAGATTATAAAATACCGGAGTTCGACATATTTTACCGGACAAAGTCCGGCAATTACCGGACAACGGAAACCCTGATATATATATATATCCGATTCCTGATCGGCTCATAACGTCCGAGTCCGGATCGAGTCTGCAATCACGTGATCGGCCCCGATTTCCGATCACGTGATCGGATCGGGACAACTCTAGTTTTCCATCTACTCACACCATTCAAGGCTCATCCAAGTCTGGTTCTGGTTTACAGCATTTATACCGCTGGAGTTCGGGCTCCAACGACCACCAACCCGCTAGAGGAGGGACGAACCCCAGCAGCAACTTCACACTTCAACTTCAGACTTCCCACAGAGAAGGAGAGAAACCAGAACAACGAGGGACAGGAGTGGAGGAGTTGGCGTTGGACGTCACATCTGGAGCCGCGGGACAGAAGCTCGACTCCAAACACCTCCAGTGTTTTCAGACGTCAACACAGACGTCTAGTTCTATTCTACAGATGTAAAAACTAGGTCCAGTGCCTTCATCAATCTCTCCATCCCCAAAGTCTGCACCACCTTTGGGCGCAATGCCTTCCGGTTCGCTGCAGCCTCTGATTGGAACACCCTACAAAATACCCTTAAACTTTCTGTTCTCACTTCCATCTCCACCTTCAAACTTCCTCTTTTATTAAGTACAACCGACTCCTGCACTTGCCTTTAGTCCTCCTTCATGCATACTGACTGTTTTACTTGATTATTTGTTTTATCTTTTGTATTGTGTTTTAATGTCTTTTTGTGTATTTATATAACTTTGTTTTTTCATCTTAGCTCCCTCCCCTTACCCCCCTAGGCTGAACTTGTAAATAAGAAATGTGTTCTTAATTTTGCTTGCCTGGTTAAATAAAGGTTAAAAAAAAAAAAAAAAAAAAAAACTTTAGTTTAATTCCTGGATGTGTGTGTTTTAGATAATCTGATGATTTTATAGATTCATTGCTGCTGCAACGCTTTACTTTCAGCTACATTTGAATAAAACTCAAGATCTGCACTTAGTTTAACAATACATTTTCTTATTTCTTTCTCTTTTGTTTAAATTTTAAATCACTCTTTTATTCATGTTTATTATTTATTCATGTTATCTTTGTAAAGCACTTTGAGTGACCTTGTTGTTGAATTGTGATATGGATATAAACTTGCTTTGCTGCTTTACTAATAACATTTACAATAACGACTAATCTCCAGAACACATTACAGCGTAATGATTTATCTCCCTGGGAGAGTCAAAGCTCTGATTAAAAACTGAGTAACTGAAGAGCAATTGCTATTTCTGAGCTGGATTTTGTCGTATGTGTCTGTTGTTCTTTGTCTGTTTTTAACATGTTTTTTTTAATGATTTTTGTAACTCTGTAATGGTGTTCTGTTTTAGCCAGGTCTCCCTCGAAAAAGAGATTATAATCTCAAGGGACTTCCTGGTTAAATAAAGGTTAAATTAAATTAAATAAAAAAAAACAACAATACCACTACTACTACTAATAATAATAATAATAATAATAATAATAATAATAATAATAATAATAACAGCAACAATAATAATAAACTAAAATAATAATAAGGATAAGAATACATAATATATGATATTTATAACAATAAAAATAATAATTGTATAAAAATAATAATAATACTAATATTAATACTACAAATAATAATAATAACAATAATAATAAAAAATAATAAGGATAAGAAGGATAAGAAGAATATATAATATATGATAATAATAAAATAATAATACTAATAAAAATACCAATAAAAAAATAAAGATAAAATAAAACAATAATAATATATAATGATATTTATAACGATAATAATAATTATATAAAAATAATATTACTACTACTACTACTAATACTAATACTAATAATAATAATAAGAAGAAGAAGAAGAAGAATAATAAGAAGAAGAATATATAATAATAATAATATGATAATAATAATAAAATAATAATACTCATAAAAATACTAATAAAAAAAATAAAACAATAATAATATATAATGATATTTATATATATATATATATATATATAAATAATAATACTAATATTAATACTACTACTAATAATATAATAATATTATATTAATAATAATAACAATAATAATAAAATAATAAGGATAAGAAGAATATATGATAATAATAAATATATATAATGATATTTACAACGATAATAATAATAATTATATATATAATATATATAATAATTATATAAAAATAATAATAATAATAATAATAATATTAATACTACTACTACAACTAATAATAATAATAATAATAATAATAATAATAATAATAAGGATAGGAAGAATATATAATATATGATAATAATAATAAAAATACTAATAAAAATTAAATAAGACAATAATAATATATAATGATATTTATAACGATAATAATAATAATAATAAGTATATAAAAAATTATAATAATTATTATTATTATACTAATACTACTACTATTATTAATAATAATAATAATAATAATAATAATAATAATAATAATAATAATAATAATAATAATGATAATAATAAGGATAGGAAGAATCCTTATATAATAAAAATACTAATAAAAAAATAAAATTAAAATTATAATATATAATGATATTTATAACGATAATAATAATAATAATAATAACTATATAATAATAATTATAATAATAATAATAATAATAATAATAATAATAATAATAATAATAATAATAATAACAATGCCAGTATCGGGCCAGTACTCATCAGTATCAGCTGATACCAAAGTCAGATTCTGTGTTGGAAGAAAACTCATGTATTTAAACATTATTCCCCCCAGAGCTGCAAACGTCCTTATTCTGCAAACTCTGGTCTGAAACTATCTCGTCCTCTGCGGAGCGACCCGTGACCGAGGTCAGGGTTTCCCCGGGGAGATTTAACGGAGCAAAAGAGGAAGAAACGAGCAGAAACGAGCAGAAACGAGCAGAAGAGGAAAGGAGACTCACTGTGCAGCCAGACGCCTCACGGCGCCGCTCATGCGCGCCGCCATGTTTCCCGGTGACGAGCCGGACAGAGACGGCCGCTGATTGGCTGGAGGAGCCCCGCCCACGTGACCAGCGAGCCGCGCTATTGGCCGGTACGGGTGAGGGGGCGGGGCCAGGACGCCCCCCTCAGCGCATGTGCAGGTAAACAGCGGAGCAGGTGAACACGTGACCTGCACAGTGTCATTATTACACCGATAAGAAGATATAAGAAGATATTTGAAATATAAATGATTTGTTCTCTGTCTTTTTAGTCCAGGGGCCAGAGCCCAAAATTCCACTGGTCAGCACCACTCAAGGTAACAAAACTTACTTATGATGAGTAAAAAGTATGAGTTATCAGCTCATGATATGGTTTAGACCAGGGCTCGGCAACCCAAAATGTTTTAGAGCCATATTGGACCAAAAACACAAAAAACTAATATGTCTGGAGCCGCAAAAAATGAAAAGTCTTGTATCAGCTTTAGAATGAAGGCAAATGGTGAAAGGTGAAATGTCGAGAAAAAAGTCGAAATGTTGAGAAAAAAGTCGAAATGTCAAGAAAAAAGTCGAAAGGTCGAGGAAATAGTCAAAATTTAGAGAAAAAAGAAGTCGAAATGTCGAGAAAAAAGTCAAAATGTCGAGAGAAAAAAAGTCGAAATGTCGAGGAAAAAGTCGAAATGTTGAGAAAATAGTCAAAATGTCGAGAGAAAAAAGTCGAAATGTCAAGTAAAAAGTCGAAATGTCGAGATTAAAAAAGGAAAAAGGAAGAAAAAAGAAGAAAAAAAAAGAAAAAAAAGAATAAAGATCAAACATTTTTTTAAAAGCTCCAGGAGCCACTAGGGCGGCGCTAAAGAGCCGCATGCGGGTCTAAAGCCGCGCGTTGCCCACCCCTGGTTTAGACCATGTATCTATTATAAAACTGGATCGGACGTCAAAAATGGCCGCCCATTCATTTCAATGTGTCACTACCTGATGTGAGTCCGCTACCCGATTTGAGTCACGCATGCGCAGTTGCGTCCAAAATGTGCATTTCAGTGGAGAAGTAGTGTTGTCATTACCCGATTATTGATTAAAATGAGCGACTTTAATGTTTTCCATCAGCTCCATGCCTACATGGAATCCGGAAAGTTCCATCCCAGTTTGGGAAAAGCTGACAAACGGAAGATTACTCGTTCTATGAGTAATTACATCTTGAAAGGTAATTTGGCTATCATGATTAGCTATGCTTGCTAAAAATAATATAAATATTTTTCGCTAAAAATAATATAAAGATTTTTTGCATCAATACCCTTATATAGCATAACATTCCCTGTTGTTGGACGCGACTGCGCATGTGTGACTCAAATTGGGTAGCGACTCACATCAGGTAGTGACACAATGCATTCTGCTCAGCCAGCGCATCCGCCGAAAAAATCTCTGACTTCCGGGTTTACTTCCGCATACAGCCAAGTATGGGTAACTGCCGTTCTATAATACATCCATGGTAACTGCAGGCAGGGAGGGGGGGCGTGGTGCAGGGAAGGGGGCGTGGTGCGAGGGGAGTGGGGGCGTGGTGAGAACTGCAGTGGGTGTGCTGCGATCCAAGCCAATCAGTGGGTTTACAATGACATCTCAATTTTGTATTATATTTATCTAATTTATTATAACTATTTCCATTAGATAATTGCGGATTCATCCAAGTATGTGTTTATCTATAATATATAGGCTACTGCTAAATGCCTTAATTGTAAATTGTGTATATATATATATATATATATATATATATATATATATATATATATATATATATATATATATATATATATATATATATATATAACGTACGTTGAGTAACGTCTGATTTATTTTTTTAACACAACCATTCAAACAGACAAAAGTACAAAATAATCATCTTCAGGCAAATTAAATCAATAAAATAAATTAAAAATAAATTAAAAATAAATTAAAATAAATAAAAAATAAAAATAAAATAATAAAAATAAAGTAAATTCAAGTACTTTAATAAATAATAAAATCAATTAAAAATAATAAAAAAATAGCTTAAATTAAAATAATCTTAAAGTAAATTCAAGTACTGTAATAAATAATACAATACATTAAAAATAATAAAAAATAGCTTAAATTAAAATAATCTTAAAGTAAATTCAAGTACTTTAATAAATAATACAATGAATTAAAAATAATAAAAAATAGCTTAAATTAAAATAATCTTAAAGTAAATTCAAGTACTTTAATAAATAATACAATAAATTAAAAATAATAAAAAATAGCTTAAATTCAAATAATCTTAAAGTAAATTCAAGTACTTTAATAAATAATAAAATAAATAAAATAACAACAGAATAAAAAAATAAATTAAGCACAAGTAGCACTAAATTTCAAGCCTTTGTACTTTTCTTAGCCTAATGTAGCGGAGTAAGAGGAACAGTTTCTTCTTCACAAATCTACTCAAGTAAAAGTAAAAAGTATAGTGATTCAAAACTACTCCTAAAAGTACAACATTTCCCAAAACTTACCGGAGTAAATGTAACTCGTTACTACCACCTCTGGGTATTTCTACTTTTACTTAGTTACTTTTTCCCAGTACTTTAACAGCTCTGGGTAAAGAAGTGTTTTGTCTCCGTGGGAGTTTCTCCCCCAGCAGAGTGTCCATTACCTCCTCCACCGTCACCCAAACCCTCGTCTGCAGAAACCACACGCAGGATTTGTCCTGATTTCGTCTGCAGGGATTTGGAGCAAATGTCATCGTGGTCGGGGAGTTTTCTGCTGTTTGGGTGCTGGAGTGTGACCTGCTGCATTTATGGAGCTGCAAAACCACACAACACATCACAAAAGGTGCTTTACTTTTTAAACAATATCTTTTATTGTTTCTCTTTTTTTAACATAACACAACGAATAGAAAAGCAACGCTACACGAGACCAGTGACATTAAAATAAAGAAAAAAAAAAAACCAACGCAACACAACAGACACTACTCTCCTCCAGACTCTTCCATTAGATCAGGGGTCGGCAACCCAAAATGTTGAAAGAGCCGTATTGGACCAAAAACACATATGTTTGCGGCTCCAGACAAATATGTCTGGAGCCGCAAACAATGTCTTGTATCAGCCTTAGAATGAAGACAACACATGCTGCATGTAGCTATATTAGTTATAACTGGGGGAAGATTATTTTTTTCATTATGTACTTCAAGAAAAAAGTCGAAATCTCGAGAGAAAAAAGTTGAAATGTCGAGAAAAAAGTCGAAATGTCAAGATTAATGTTGAAGTACAATCTTGAGAAAAAAGTCGAAATGTCGAGAAAAAAGTCGAAATGTCGAGAAAAAAGTTGAAATGTCGAGAAAAAAGTCGAAATGTCAAGATTAATGTTGAAGTACAATCTTGAGAAAAAAGTCGAAATGTCGAGATTAGGAAAGAAAGGAAAAGGGAAGAAAAAAAGAGAAAAATGGAAAAAAAAGAAAAAAGAAGAAAAAAAAGAAGAAAAAAAGAACAAAAATAGGAAAAAAGAAGAAAAAAGAACAAAAATAGGAAAAAAAGAAGAAAAAAAGGAAAAAAAAGGTCAAACATTTTTAAAAAAAGCTCCAGGAGCCACTAGGGCGGCGCTAAAGAGCTGCATGCAGCTCTATAGTCGCGGGTTGCTGACCCCTGCATTAGACGATTTAGGTTCTCATTTTTCATATAGTCAATAAAACAACCCCAAACTTCCTGGAAGATTTCCTGTTTGTCCTTGATGATGTATGTTATACTTTCACCCGGTGAGCACAGCGACGTCTCCTGGAACCAGTTCTTCATGCTGGTTTGTGTATATCAAAAAGGTGCTTTTCTTATTTACCTACAATTTAAAATCTTAAGTTTTACCACCGTTTTTCTTGCTTGCCATTTCCTCGTGCAGGATTCTTTAAGGAAAGGTGAGTTTATTTGTATAACACAATTCAACACAAGGTAATTCAAAGTGTTTTAAATCGTCATTAAAACCAGAAAGACACAATTAAACGTTAAATGACAAATAGGCAAGTTTATTTTTACAGCATGAAGTTAATTAGACCAAAATATATAGACCAAACAAGACCAAAAAGGTGTAGCTGAAGTTTAGCTTTTTGATAGCAGGGATGCTAATGATCGATTAATTCATTAATTGATTACCTTATCAATCGATTAACGATTAACTAATAAGGAAAGGTGAGTTTATTTGTATAGCACAATTCAACACAAGGTCATTCAAAGTGCTTTACATCAACATTAAAAGCGGTAAGACGCAATTAAACAATAAATAACAAATAAAATGAAATAAAATGATAAGAAAAGAGGTAAAATAATATAAAGCACAAGTTGTTAGTCAGTAAGGGCAGTAGATCCAGCAGGTTCATCTCATTCTTACAACGGCAAGAATTATGTTTCTATACGGTCAAAACGTACAAAGACCGGGTCAAATACAGTATTAGAAAGTAATGTGTAACAATTCATACGGTGAATTAAACCAATTTGACAATTCTATGTCACAATGTAAGAGGAAAGTTTATCTTTTTAATGTTTCTCATCCTTTTATGATTTAAAACCCTTTACATTTATTATAATATCCACTTGACGTAAACACTGCAGTTTAGTTTATTCGCTGTTACACGGTTCTTACATCAGTAGTGTCGTATTGTTCACATTGTCTAACTGAAAACATAAAATATAAGAAGAATTACACATAAATCCAAGTTATCAAGCTCTGTGGTACGACGGAGTATTAGGCCAAAGTAAGACAAAAAAAAAAGGAAATTACGAGAATAAAGTCGTAATTTATGAGAATAAAGTCGTAATATTACGACAATAAAGTCGTCATATTATGAGAATAAAGTCGTAATATTATGAGAATAAAGTGTTAATTTATGAGAACTCTAAAATGTTGAATATTGAGCATCTTGTGAAGTTATATTTATATATTTATAATATATTTAATATTACGATTGTATTCTCGTAATATTACGACTTTATTCTCATATTATTATGACTTTATTTTCGTAATTTCCTTCTTTTTTTTTCTTAGTTTGGCCCTAATACTCCGTCGTACTGTGGTGATTTAAACACCTAAAACAGCATTTCTTCCTTTCTCTTAGAAAATGGTAAATATGTGGGAAACCCTGTTTTTTTATTCATGTTAGATCGTTTCTGTTTTTTTATTCATGTTAAATCGTTTCCTCCTTAAACCAAAACCCACTCTTGCTTGAGATCAGAAAATGCAGTGGAGTAGGAGAAAATTCCACCCCTGGGTTACTTGGAAACTACTTCTCTCCCTCCCCTTCTGTTCATCCGACGCAATTGTTGTCTCCTAATCCAGTTTTGATAGCATTTGGCACAGTTTCTTTGGATCACAGCGAGATGCTCAACTTCCATTCTGGCTCCCCGAGGAAAGAAGCCCGAGCAAAGCGGCCGACACCAGGTTGCATCGCGGAGAAGAGAAAAGGAAAAGAGAAGGGGGGGGTTCCCGCTTTCCTTGTGAAGCAAGAAAATGATTTTTTGATTCATGTCACCCGACCCGACGTGCACAAATGTTCACAAACTCATCAATCCCAGCCGTTAATTTGCGCCGTGTTTGCTGAATGCCGGTTTATTTGTGTCAGTCTGTAACGTTTGAGAACGCCGGCGATCACCTAATGACCTCCCTGCAAGGCTGCAGAATGTAAAATATTATGTCAAAAGGAGAAAGGCTTCTTGCCTTTGTCCCCCCCGTCTCTTCCCCCTAAATCCAAATGGACAATGCATCGCTAGGCCTTGATGCCTCAGAAGTCTGGGTTCATTAAAATCTTGAACGAGTGCCAAAGCTGTAGTCGCAGATAAAAAGGAATATGAAAGGATAACAAAATTTATGGATGGCAAGACACCACCTCACCCTGGCATTTATAATAAACAAATGGTTTCTGTTTCCAATTTAAATTTCTCATTATACTGTGACTTTTGGAAAATGTGTTTTGATTTACCAACATTTTATCTGAAAAAACTGTATAATTGATTAGATTTACATGGCTCTGATTTTGATGCTGATCTCCCACCCCCAGCCCCAAAAATACAAAATAAAAGATGATCTGAACGGCTCCCGAGGCAACGTTAACATCGTATAAAACAAACTACATATCAAACAGTTTGGGGTTTTTTTCCCCTGATAAAATAATTGGTTTAAACCGGCATAGAAACCAATTCATCCCCTTTATAAAAAAGCGAGGTGAAACGGAGAACGGGTGAGATCGACTTCACAGCAGAAGTGAGATGGACATCAATGCGGTTTGCCAGCGATGGCCGTATTAACCCATGGCTAAATCCCATCACACAAATGTCAGGGTATCCGTTATGAAACCATGACATTTAGATCCAAGGTCTCCATTGTGGTTTTAGAGCGAGCTGGTGTTTGTCCATTCTTTACATCCATCAAACCTGCAGCCGACGCTGTTGCAACACGCAGAAAGGTTAAAGATCACAAGGCTTTATCTGTCGCACGTTGTTGCATCGCACGCATTTTGATGTAATTTTTTTATTTTAATTAGATGATATTATTTAAAATGTAATAGTATCACAAGCAGGACACTGATATTATGGAGGAAAAATGACCTTTCACCTGCGAATAAAAGCAGGTGATTTAACACAAAACTGGTGAAAATGGACATTATTCAAAGACAAAGACAAAGCTCACTCAATTGATTGAAAATTTGTATGCCCCCTCTTACAGAAGAGTATTAATGCCATGCAGGAGAAAAAATATTTGAGAAAAGAAGATTTTTTTTTATTGTGCACTTCGAGGAAAAAGTTGAAATGTCGAGAAAAAAGTGGAAACGTCGAGATTAATGTTGAAATACAATTTTGAGAAAAAAGTTGAAAATTTCGTGAATAAAGTCGAAATTTCGAGAAAATTTTGAAATACAATTTCGTGAGTAAAGACGAAATTGTACTTCAACATTATTCTCGACATTTCGACTTTTTTCTCGAAATTGTACTTCAACATTAATCGCTACATTTTGACTTTTTTCTCGACATTTCGACTTTTTTGAGCTGGTGTTTGTCCATTCTTTACATCCATCAAACCTGCAGCCGATGCTGTTCCAACACGCAGAAAGGTTAAAGATCACAAGGCTTTATCTATCGCACGTTGTTGCATCGCACGGATTTTGATGTAATTTTTTTATTTTAATGAGACAATATTATTTAAAATGTAATAGTATCACAAACAGGACACTGATATTATGGAGGAGAATCTACGCCATGGGGAAAAAATGACCTTTCACCTGCGAATAAAAGCAGTTGATTTTACACAAAACTGTAGAAAATGGACAATATTCAAAGACAAAGACAAAGCTCACTCAATTTAATGAATGGAAGAGTATTAATGCCATGCAGGAGAAAAAATATTTGAGAGGGAAAGATTTTTTTTTATTGTGCACTTTGAGAAAAAAGTCAAAATGTCGAGAAAATGTCGAAATGTCGAGAATAATGTTGAAATACAATTTCGAGAAAAAAGTCGAAATTTTGTGAATAAAGTCGAAATTTCGAGATTAAAGTTGAAATACAATTTCGTGAATAAAGTCGAAATTGTACCTCAACATTATTCTCGACATTTCGACTTTTTTCTCCACATTTCGACTTTTTTGAGCTGGTGTTTGTCCATTCTTTACATCCATCAAACCTGCAGCCGATGCTGTTCCAACACGGTAAAGGTTAAAGATCACAAGGCTTTATCTATCGCACGTTGTTGCATCGCACGCATTTTGATGGCACGAGTGTCATTTTCATTTTAATGAGGCAATATTATTTAAAATGTAATAGCATCAACAAACAGGACGCTGGATGGACGTTATGGAGGAAAAAATGACCTTTCACCTGCGAATCAAAGCAGGTGATTTTACACAAAACTGGAGAAAATGGACTTTATTCAAAGACAAAGACAAAGCTCACTCAATTTAATGAGAATTGGTACGCCCCCTCTTGTACTATTTTATTTTATTTTATTTTATTTTATTTTATTTTATTTTATTTTATTTTATTTTATTTTATTTTATTTTATTTTATTTTAAGATTATTTTGAGAATCAGGGCCAGGCAGGAGAAAAATAAAAATAATATTTTAGTGGAGGAAGATTTTTTTTTCATTATGCACTTCGAGAAAAAAAGTCAAAATGTCGAGAAAAATGTTGAAGTACAATTTCGACTTGATTCACGAAATTGTATTTCAACTTTATTCACGAAATTTCAATTTAATTAACGAAATTTCGACTTTATTCACGAAATTTTGACTTTATTCTTGAAATTGTATTTCAACATTAATCTCGACATTTCAACTTTTTTCTCAAAGTCCACAATAAAAAAAAAATCTTCCCCTCCAAAATATTTTTTCTCCTGCGGCCCTGATACTCTTCCGTAATACATATACAAAAATAACTAAATAAAGAGTTTAAACAAAATGTAATAGTATAATTTGTATTTATATTCAATTTCAGGAAGGAGCTATAAAGTGATTAACACAGTTTTGCAAAAGTGAGAAAAAAACATTTCAGAAAATTTTAGGAAAATGTATGAAGGGCTGCATATTATTACCAATCTTTCTCACCATCTGGGAGAAAAAAGGAAACGTTAACGCTGGAAAAGCATCTTTCTCTGAGTAAATCCTTCTCCTTCACCCTGGACGACCTTTTTAAACACGGGCAGCGTCGCCGCGGCAACCAGGCCCAGCCCAGTCTGACACATCACGACCAATCAGGAGTCACGAGGAAACGAGGAGCAGAAAACACTCAGATCTGTGCAGATCTGGACACGACACACTCGTGTCAGCACAGAAACACCTACCAGATCACGAGAGGTTTCATTATTGCCTCTTTACATTAGTTTGGACGCCCCCCCCCAGGCAGAATACGAGCTGGTGGAGGAGACGGGGGGGCTGGTGCTAATAAAGAGGAATAAAACGATGGCAAGCCGTCTTAACATTTAATGGCTATCTGGAATTAACATTCAGGATTTCCTACAGGGGCTGGAAATCCTTGAAAGTGCTTTCAAGGCCTGAAAAGTGCTGGAATTTTAGTTTAAATGCTTGAAATTATAACTCTGTCTTTCACAAAATTGGGATCAGACTATAGTTTATTTATTACAAGGAGAAATAAAATCAGTAAGATAAAACCAGGGTTCCTGCATGTTTTTCAAGGTCAAATTCAAGCACTTTTCAAGGATCATTTTCAAAATCTTCAAGCACCTTATCGCCTTTTCCGCTTTTTATCACAATTATGTACATTGTATCGTTCCGTAAACATCTAGTTATGTTTTACAGGGTTCCTACAGGGGCTTGAAATCCTTGAAAGTGCTGGAATTTTAATGTTGTGTTTCCAAGGCCTGAAAAGTGCTTGAATTTTAGTTTTAAGTGCTTGAAATTATAACTGTGTGTCTTTCATAAAATTGGGATCAGACTTTATATTTAAGTTATTACAAGGAGAAATAAAATCAGTAAGATGAAACATAACTAGATGTTTACAGCACGATACCATGTACATAATGGTGATAAAAAGCGGAATAAATAATTATGAGTGTATATATATATTCCTGTAGATATTTTACCTTTACCAGTGATAAGGTGCTTGAAGATTTTGAAAATGACCGTTGAAAGAGCTTGAATTTGACCTTGAAAAAAGTGTAGGAACCCTGAACATTGCAGATATCTACAACTGCATTTCAACTGGTCGTAATTGTGACTGGTCAGAATTTTCATTCAAGATATCTATAACGTCATTTTGACTAGTCAAAACTACAGTTAGAGATATCTGTAATTCAGTTTAGCCCAGTCAAAACTGAATTATAACATTGTCACACATCCTAAATGACAATTGTAGATATCTGGACTTACTTTTTGACTAGGGAGAATGGAAGTTAGAGATATCTCCAATTTGAGATTTTAAAATTCATTTCAAGATATCTATAACTTGATTATAGATATCTACAATTCTCTATTTCTCTAATTAGAAACCCCTATGGCAAACCGTTTTAATATTTAACTGCTAGACTGGACATGTGTTGCAGATTATCCACAATTCATTCAAATATTCCTAGACAAAAAGAGAATTTCAGAAATCTACAGTTACATTCTTCCTGTCCACGATTGTCATTTCAGATAATCTACAACGTCATTCTGGATAAATGACGTCACTTTTGCCGTTCATGTGTTTCTAATTACAGAAATCTACAATTCAGTTGCAGATATCTGTAATGTGAATTACGACTAGCTGTAATTCCAGTTTCAGATATCTACAATCTAATTCTGACTAGTCATAATTCCAGTTGAAGATATCTTTAATTCCCCTCAATTCAAGATATCTACATCGTCCTTTCTAGATATCTTAAATTAAGTTTTGACTAGTCAGAACCAAGATGTAGATATCTCAAACTGGAATTACAGAGAGTCATAATTTAATTGTTAATTGTTGAAATGAATTTTAATTAGAGATATCTCAAATTGGAGATATCTTTAACTTCCATTCTGACTAGTCAAAATGTAATTACAGATATCTCTAACTGTAGTTTTGACTAGTCAAAATTATGTAATAGATATCTTGAATGACAATTCTGACTAGTCACAATGTAATTACGACTATAGTTGAAATGCAGTTGTAGAAATCTGCAATGTTAATTTCGGATAGTCAAACTTAGCCATTAAATGTTAAAACGGTTTGTTATAAACCCCACCCACATGAACAGAAGAATGACGTTGTAGAATATCTGAAAAGACAATTGTGGACAGGAAGAATGTAATTGTAGATTTCTGAACTGCTCTTTTTGACCAGGAAGAATTGATTTGCGGAAAACTGTTAACTAACTGTTAAATATTAAAACGGCTCGCCGTTTAAAACCCCTTCTCATTACCCGTTCTCCCTCTGGTCCCGCGTCTCCCGACTAAAACCTTGTCCACATCACAAATTTACAAATGATATCATGACAATTGTTCATGCTCTTCCAGCCAGTGATGTTTTACCGACTCATTTGCGATGATTCCTTGTTAGGAATCCAGCTGTGAGCCAGGGCCGGTTCGTGGGGCTGGAGGCCCCCCGGGGCCCCCGGGCCCCCCTGGCCCCCCCGGCCCCCACCAGCCCCCACCGGCCCCCCGCCGGGCCTGGCCAATGACCTGGAAGGCAATAGGGGATGCCAGAGCCTGCAGCATGTGCTGCGCTGACAGAGCAGCAGGGCACCGTCACAAACCCTCTCGTACAAACTTTGCAGATCACTCTGGTTTTTTTTTGTTTTTTGGGGTTTTTTTTTCACCTTGTCTGCCACATATTAATGGTTAATACCATGACGGTAAAAACCTAAGGCATATATATGTGCATTGTTACTATATTTAATATATATACACATATATATATGCATACATACGCATACACATACATATAAAGGACTGTCTTAGAAAATTAGAATATTGTGCTTTTCTGTAATGCAATTACAAAAACTAAAATGTCATACATTCTGGATTCATTACAAATCAACTGAAATATTTCAAGACTTTTATTATTTTAACATTGCTGATCATGGCTTACAGCTTAAGAAAACTCAAATATCCTATCTCAAAAAATTAGAATATTCTGGGAATCTTAATCTTATGTGCATTGTTACTATATTTAATATATATACATATATATATGCATACATATATAAACACATACAGTGTTTTTTTTTTGTCTTTTTTTCAGGGGGGTGACATCCGCTGCCAAACCAGGAAGCAAGAACACATGGAAGCGAAACGTCGAGCACTGGAAATCTGCAACAAAAACCACAAACGAAACACAAAACCGACACGGAGCCGACCAAAACACAAGCAGCAATCGACCCAAATCTCCAGATCTGAACACAGTCTGTAAGCCAGTGTGTATGTCTATGTGTGTGTATGTGTGTGTGTATGTGTATGTCTATGTGTGTGTGTGTGTGTGTGTGTGTGTGTGTGTGTGTGTGTGTGTGTGTGTGTGTGTGTGTGTTTGTGTATATGTGTGTATGTATATGTGTGTATGTGTGTGTGTGTGTGTCTATGTGTATGTGTGTGTGTGTGTGTGTGTGTGTGTGTGTGTGTGTGTGTGTTTGTGTATATGTGTGTATGTCTATGTGTGTGTGTGTGTCTATGTGTATGTGTGTGTGTGTGTGTGTGTGTGTGTGTGTGTCTATGTGTATGTGTGTGTGTGTGTGTGTGTGTGTATGTGTGTGTATGTCTATGTGTGTGTGTGTGTGTGTGTGTGTGTGTGTGTGTGTGTGTGTGTGTGTGTGTGTGTGTGTGTGTGTGTGTGTGTGTGTGTGTCTGGACTTTTGTTTCCAATTTACTAGAATGGTTTTCTTTGCGTTACATAAGGCAGTGAGAACCTGGTGTGTCCAGTTAGATTCCATTTGAATATCTCCCAGGTGACCTAATATACATACCGTGGGGCACACTGGGATTCTGTGGTTGATCCATGTGGATAAATCCTCACAAATCTCCTTCCAGAACCTCCGTACCGGTGTACAAAACCATAGAGCATGCATATAATTATCTGGGGTGTTCTCTGTGCACTGTGAACAGATATTAGAGGTGACAAAGCCCATCTGGAACATCCTTTGTCCAGTATAATGTATTCTATGAAGAACTTTGTACTGTATAAGTTGTACGTTTGGGTTCTTAGTCTTAGTAAAAATATTTGAACATATTTGTGACCAAGAAAACTGGTCGGCATTAAGAGAAAGATCCGCCTCCCACTTGGAGATCAGGAGAGATACTGGAAACACACGTCAAGCACTGGAAATCTGCAACAAAAAACCACAAACAAAACACGAAACCGGAACGGAGCCGACCAAAACAATAACAGCAATCGACCCAAATCTTGAGATCTGATCGCAGTCTGAGCTAAGCTACCGCTACCTAACCCCAAAAACTAGGGAGCCAGCATGCAGGTGAACAAGCCAGTGTGTATGTCTATGCGTGTGTGTGTGTATGTATATGATCATGCGTGTGTGTGTGTGTGTGTGTGTGTGTGTGTGTGTGTGTGTGTGTGTGTGTGTGTGTGTGTGTGTGTGTGTGTGTGTGTGTGTGTGTGTGTGTGTGTGTGTGTGTGTGTGTGTGTTGATAACAACTTTAAAGTGCTTAGGTTCTATAAATCTATTATCCTGGCGGGAAGTTGTAAGTTTAATTGATTCATTTTATACGTTTTATTTATTATTGCCTTAAGTTGTTGGTATTCTAAAAATGTATTCCTGCTAACTCCGTATTGAACAATACGTTTATTGAAAGGTACAAACTGTCCTCCTACAATTACGTGCTGTAAGTACCGTATTCCTTGATCTCTCCATTGAACGAAGTTAACCATCTTTTTATCATTCTTCAGGATGTCTGGGTTGTTCCATATGGGTGTACGGTCACATGGAAAAAGTGAAATTTTAGCTACTTTGAGAAATTCCCACCAAGCTGATAAAGTTGTGCTAATATTAATACTTTTGAAACATTTATGATGTTTGATACTTTGACTAATAAATGGTAACTCTGAGATTTCTAGCTCATTGCAAAACACTTGCTCTGAGTCCAGCCATTGACTATCTAAAGAACGATTTTTCGACCATTTTACAATATACTGTAGTTTATTGGCTATGAAGTAATACTGGAAGTTAGGTAACTCTAAACCTCCACATTCTTTGGATTTTTGCAATGTCTTTAAACTAATACGTGGTGTTTTATTCTTCCACAGAAATTTTGAAACACATGAGTCCAACGATTTAAACCAAGAAAGAGGGGGGTTGAATGGTATCATTGAGAAAAAATAATTTACTTTTGGTAAAACCATTTTAATGGTGGCAATTCTTCCCATGAGTGAAATGGGGAGAGAGCTCCATCTGGAAAGATCATCTTCTATTTTCTTTATAAGCTGAACATGATTTAATTTTATTAACTCTGACAGCCTAGGGGAGGGGTCGGCAACCCAAAATGTTTTAGAGCCATATTGGACCGAAAACAAAAAAAAACTAATATGTCTGGAGCCGCAAAAAATGAAAAGTCTTGTATCAGAATTAGAATGAAGGAAACACATGCTGCATGTTTCTATATTAGTTATAACTGGGGGAGATTTATTTTTTCACTATGCACTTCGAGAAAAATGTCGAAATTCTCGAGAAAAAAGTCAAAATGTCGATAAAAATGACGAAATTTCGAGAAAAAAGTCGAAATGTCGAAAAAAAAGTCGAAATGTTGAGAAAAAAGTCAAGATTTCGGGAAAAAAGTCAAGATTTCGGGAAAAAAGTCGAAATGTCAAGGAAATAGTAAAAATTTTGTGAAAAAAGTTGAGATGTCAAGAAAAAAGTCAAATTTTCGAGAAAAAAGTCGAAATGTCGAAATTAATGTTGAAGTACAATCTCGAGAAAAAAGTCGAAATGTCGAGATTAAAAAGGAAAGGAAAAAGGAAGAAAAAAGAGAAAAATGAAAAAATAAGAAAAAAATACAAAAGAACAAAAAAAAGAACAAAAAAAGAGTAAAAAAGAGAGAAAAAGAAGAAAAAAAGGAAAAAAAAAAAAGGTAAAACATTTTTGAAAAAGCTCCAGGAGCCACTAGGGCGGCGCTAAAGAGCCGGGGGTTGCCGACCCCTGATCTAGGGGAAATATTTATGCCTAAATATCTAATGTTCCCTGTTTGTAATTTAATATTGGCTATATTCCTAAAATTGCAGTTAACACACAAAACAGTGGATTTAGACCAATTAATAGAATAGTCAGACAGAGATGAAAATCCCTCTATAAGTGCAATTGTCTGTGATAGTGAAGTTTGTGAATTCTGGAGGAAGAGAAGTACGTCATCCGCATGAATGTGTGTATATGTATGTGTGAGTGTGTGTGTGTGTGGTTATGTGTGTGTGTATGTGTGTGGCTATGTGTGTGTATGTCACTCTGTTTTTAACGGATGAGTAAGCACCGGGAGCCGACTGCTCTCATCTGCCCCCGAAAACACACCAGATCCACGGATTCCCCCTCCGCGAGCGAGCGGCTGAGCTCGGGGAAGGATTGGGGCTGGAGTCTGGAGTAGCAGAGCCAGATCGCTCATGGCAGGGTCACTGCGCAGGTTAAGCAACAATTCAGCCGAGTGCCCGTGAAGGAAGTGGAGTGTGGTTGCAAAAAAGGACCGGCCGCACCAGTTAAAGAGGCCTCGCAAACAGATTAAACTTTGGCCTTTGGACTGAAAACTACGACGAGTTGCCTCGTCTCTCTCTCCGAGTGGTGAATGTGCAGAAAACTCTCATCCTCTGCACGTACTGTAGCAAAAACGGTGGTGTTTTCAATCGTTTTGGCCGTTCGTTTACACGAAAACGAAGCTCAAAGTCACTGAAAATGATAATTTCTGAAAACTCCGGCCAAAGTGGAGATTTGCAAAAACTCCGTCTTCACGTTTGCTTGTAAAGGCAAGACAAGGCAAGTTTATTTATAGAGCACAATTAAACACAAGGTAATTCAAAGTGTTTTACATCAACATTAAAAGCGGCAAGACACAATTAAAACATAAATAACAAATAAAATGATAAGAAAAGAGGTAAAATAATAAAAAGCACCAGTTGTTAGTCAGTAAGGGCAGTAGATCCAGCAGGTTCATCTCAGTCTTAAAATGGCAAGAATTACGTTTCTATACGGTCAAAACGTACAAAGACCGGGTCAAATACAGGATTACAAAAGTAATCTGTAACAATTCAAACAGTGAATTAAACCAATTTGACAATTCTACGTCACAATGTCTGTTTCCAGGTCTTATTTCCATAACTTTGCGCGGTTTTCACACAACTGACGAGAATTACGTTTCTATACTTGTAAACGGAGAGAAACGGACATTTAGGCTTCAGAACGTCACATTATGAGACAGAAACGTCACCAGCGTCATGAGTGACACCTGTGGTTACAATTAGTTTGTAACCGTCAATATTTTCTTGTCAGGGTTTGACACTTCCCCCCAGTTTTAGTTTCAGTTCTGTCCCTCCAGTTTCCCATCTGCCCTGATTGTCTGCACCTGTGTCTCGTTATCCCATGTGTATATCTAGTCTTGTCTTTCCCCTTCTCGCTGGCGGTCCGTACTGTCACGGTGTGGTTGTTGAGGACCCAAACGCAGGAGAGCAGGAGGCAGGAGTTGCAAAAAAAAGCAGGATTTATTGAACAAAAAAACAAAAACAAAAAGCGCTGCTGGCAGGATCAAGAAACTAAAGATTCCACAAGGATCAAAACTGGGCTCAGGAACACAGAGGGAGCAAACGGTACGGACCGACAGGGAGAAGGGGAATGACAACACCAGATATACACAAGGATAACGAGACACAGGTGCAGACAATCAGGGCAGATGGAAAACTGGAGGGGCAGAACTGAAACTAAAACTGGGGGGAAATGTCAAACCCATTTCTTGTATTTTACCTGTTTTATATTCTAACGTCACACTTAAAAGTAACTCCACTTCTCTGTCACTCCAAACCAAAGACTCTGGTTCATCTTGGAAGTAACTGGAAGTTACTCGTGTCATTTGTTGATGTTTTTTTCCAGGACTCTGATTGGCTAGCATGACTTTATCTTCTCGTTACACTGCCCCCTGTAGGTTTGGCTGCTCATAGCACCTTAGCCCTTAAGCTGTCTTCAGGTCAAGGAAGGAGGACGGGAAGAAGGAAGGAAAGTAGAAAAGAAGGAAGGAAGGAAGGAAGGAAGGAAGGAAGGAAGGAAGGAAGGAAGGAAGGAAGGAAGGAAGGAAGGAAGGAAGGAAGGAAGGAAGGAAGGAAGGAAGGGGGGAAAGAAGGAAGGAAGGGAAAAAAGAAAGAAGGAAGGGAAAAAAGAAAGAAGGAAGGAAGGAAGGAAGGGAAAAAAGAAGGATAGAAGGGAGGAAAGAAGGAAGGAAAGAAGGAAGGAAGGAAGGAATGAAGGGAGAAAAGAAGGAAGGAAAGAAGGAAGGAAGGAAGGAAGGAAGGAAGGAAGGAATGAAGGGAGAAAAGAAGGAAGGAAAGAAAGAAGGAAGGAAGGAAGGAATGAAGGGAGAAAAGAAGGAAGGAAAGAAAGAAGGAAGGAAGGAAGGGAGGAAAGAAGGAAGGAAAGTAGAAAAGAAGGAAGGAAGGAAGGAAGGAAGGGAAGGAAGGAAGGAAGAAGGAAGGAAGGAAGGAAGGAAGGAAGGAAGGAAGGAAGGAAGGAAGGAAGAAAAGTAGAAAAGAAGGAAGGAAGGAAGGAAGGAAGGAAGGAAGGAAGGAAGGAAGGAAGGAAGGAAGGAAGGAAGGAAGGAAGGAAGGAAGGAAGGAAGGAAGGGAGAAAAGAAGGAAGGAAAGAAAGAAGGAAGGAAGGGAAAAAGAAGGAAGGAAAGAAGGAAGGAAGGGATAAAAGAGGAAGGAAGGAAGGAAGGAAGGAAGGAAGGAAGGAAGGAAGGAAGGAAGGAAGGAAGGAAGGAAAGAAAGAAAGAAAAGAAAGAAAGAAAGAAAGAAAGAAAGAAGAAAGAAAGAAAGAAAGAAAGAAAGAGAAGAAAGAAAGAAAGAAAGAAAGAAAGAAAGAAAGAAAGAAAGAAAGAAAGAAAGAAAAAGAAAGAAAAGAAAGAAAGAAAGAAAGAAAGAAGGAAGGAAGGAAGGAAGGAAGGAAGGGATAAAAGAGAAGGAAGGAAGGAAAGAAGGAAGGAAAGAAGGAAGGAAGGAAGGAAGGAAGGAAGGAAGGAAGGAATGAAGGGAGAAAAGAAGGAAGGAAAGAAAGAAGGAAGGAGGAAGGAAGGAAGGGAGGAAGGAAGGAAGTGAAGGAAGGAAGGAAGGAAGGAAGGAAGGAAGGAAGGAAGGAAGGAAGGAAGGAAGGAAGGAAGGAAGGAAGGAAGGAAGGAAGGAAGGAAGACAGTACGAGGGTTAACAGATATTTATGCAGGTTCGTGTAAATGATGGTATTTTTCAAAACGTAGAGGAGGAAATATCCGTTTTTGTAAATACTAGTGTAAACGTGGCCTCACTGAAGCCAAACAAATCTTTTTCCTGTTTTTCTGGAAGTATTTCCAAAGAAAGATCTTGGGCAGCTTAATCTACTACAACAAAAGGAGAAACTTAATCCATTCATTAATTTGTGAGTTCATGAACGGGTTTGCGCGGGTGAAGGTTGTTTGGGTTTCCAGATGAGAGCGTCCGGGTAATCCCTGTAAACTTCTGCATTACTAAAATGATGCTGCCAGCGCTGATGGAGCTGGGAGTGTCAGGAGGCATTAGCTCGCTGCTGGAACAGCCCAGACGGCGGCCCCTGACCCCAACCTCCGCCAGACCAATGACCCAGACATCATGAGCCAAACGGGCGGACAGGGAAGAGAGGAAAGAGAGGAAAAAGAGGAAAGAGAGGAAAAGAGCAGCGTGGCGGAGAAACTCAGGCCGACGTTGGAAACGTGGTGGCAGAACATGACATCACACTGCAAAAAAACTAAAAATCTTACCAGGAATATTTGTCTTATTTATAGTTAAAATGTCTAATTTTTAGTCAAAAAATCTCATTACACTTAAAACAAGACTCATTACCAGAAAAATAACTTGTTATTTGACAATTTTCACCTGTTTCAAGTAGATTTTCACTTAAAATAAGTAGAAAAATCTGCCAGTGGAACAAGATTTATCTTCTCATTACAAGCAAAAAAATCTTGTACCACTGGCAGATTTTTCTACTTATTTCAAGTGAAAATTTACTTGAAACAGGTAAAAATTATTAATTAGTTATTTTTCTGGTAATGACTCTTGTTTTAAAGGAGCTTGAGGCCGGATTTATGAAAAAAATCCGTATACATTTTAAGTTTTCTAGTAATAATGTCAGATGAAGCGTTCCAAACCCAAAAGAATGTTTCCTCTAGTGTATCTCTCCTTTGCCTTGAACAGGCTGTGTGCTGCAAAATGTGCTGCAATTCGGTCCCGAATTTCCCGTGCTGTCCTGCGGATGTGACGTCACATGACGCTGCATGCACGTTCTCCCCGTTCTCCCGTGCCGGCTTCACTGTTGGCTGCAGTACCCCCAACGACCGTCGTGGTGAAGGGTGGCGCTAGAGAGTCTCATTTCTTAAAAGGAGCCTCATGCTCCTTTAAGTGTAATGAGATTTATTTGACTAAAAATGAGACATTTTAACTAGAATTAAGACAAATATTCTTATTAAGATTTTGAGTCTTTGCAGTGTAGCCAGGAGCTGGCAGGGCCCTCAACGCTCGCAGTGCACTGCAAAAACTCAAAATCTTACCAGGAATATTTGTCTTATTTCTAGTTAAAATGTCTCATTTTTAGTCAAAAAATCTCATTACACAAACAATTTTCACCTGTTTCAAGTAGATTTTCACTTTTTAAATAGAAATAAGCAAAAATATTCCTGGTAAGATTTGGAGTTTTTGCAGTGTGATGTCACATTAAGCCAATTTTCACCTGTTTCAAGTAAATTTTCACTTGAAATAAGTAGAAAAATCTGCCAGTGGAACAAGATTTATCTTCTCATTACAAGCAAAAAAATCTTGTCCCACTGGCAGATTTTTCTACTTATTTCACGTGAAAATTTACTTGAAACAGATTTTATTTGACTAAAAATGAGACATTTTAAGTAGAAATAACAGAAATATTCTTGTTAAGGACCTGAGCGGTGCAGTAACGCCGCTGACCTCGGACGTCCTTGCGTTCCAGCCAAAAGCACAGGAAATTGTTTTTTAAGAGCTTTTTTTCCCGTTGGGTTCACTCTGATTCTCCCTCTCTCACTTCATTTAACTAAATTAATGAGCAGAACGAGCCAGCTCTCGGAATATTGACTTCTCTGGTGCTTTACTGAGGCGTCCAGGTTTTTGTGTTTCAGCCGTTATGAATAAATACGTTTGTTATTGAGACCTTTTCAACGCTCGTTGTTTCTCAGACTGTTTTCCTTCAGGGACATTTGGATAGTGAAGTTAGCAGGCGAGAGGTCTGGGGAGGATGAAGGTGTTGCAGTGAATGAATGATGTGTTGCAGTGAATGAATGATGTCAGTAAACTGCACAGACGTGCAGGACATCAGTCCTGGCCGACTGTCAAACATCAGGGACGATGCAAAGCCTCTGTGCACGAATGGTTCACCTCAGGACAGACGTGCAGGCAAGGCAAGTTTATCTGTAGAGCACAATTCAACACAAGGTAATTCAAAGTGCTTTACATCAACATTAAAAGCGGCAAGACACAATTAAACAGTACATAACAAATAAAATTAAAGCTGCAAGCAGCAATGAACGTCCCTCCACCTTGTGCACGTTCAGGCTGCAGTGGAAGCTTGTATGACTTCATGTAGATTCTTCAGACCTGGACATTTAGTGAATGAAACACCCACGACTCTCTGTATCAAACCATTTAAAAGTTATGGCAGAAAGTAGGAACTATCACATATCGACCAATCCGAAGAAGGGGCGGGGCTAATTTGCACCAATTATGTTCAAAGACTCAAAACCGAGTCTGATGACACCACCCACGACTCTCTATGTCAAACCATTCAAAAGTTATGGCAGAAAGTAGGAACTATCAGATATGGACCAATCAATCGCGCTTTTTGGCGTCTAGCGTCACCACGGTAACGCTTTTGACTGAGAAAAATAATGCGCGTCGTCGCAGGATGGAGACCCAGATTTTGATGTATAACACACCTGGGTGCACCTGGGATTAATTCAAAATGGCCGACTTCCTGTTTGGTTTGGGCCATGGCGCCAAGAGACTTTTCTTTAAGTTGTGACATGATACAGGTGTGTACAGATTTTCGTGCATGTACGTCAAACCGTATCGTGGGGCTTGAGGCACAAAGTTTTCTAGGGGGCGCTGTTGAGCCGTTAGACCACGCCCATTAATGCAAACCATGAAATATATCAAATATGGACCAATCAGATGAAGGGAGGTTTGCGCTTTTTGGCGTCTAGCGTCGCCACGGTAACGCTTTTTTTTTTTTTTTTAAGATTTTTTTGGGCTCTAGTGGCCCTTTATTGAGATGCAGACTGGAAAGGGGTAGAGAGAGAACGGGGAAGACACGCAGCAAAGGTGCGCGGGCTGGATTCGAACCCGCGACCGCTGCAGGCTGCTTAACCCACTGCGCCACCGAGCGGCCCTCCACGGTAACGCTTTTGACTCAGAAAAGTGATGCGCGTCCAGTGTAGTGATTTCATGACCGGTGGAATGTGGTCCAGTTTCCTGGTGTTTGGAAGGACTCTGGTGGTTCTGGATCAGCTGCAGCTGCCTGATTGATTCTAGCAATGTTTTTCAGGTGGTAATAAGCAGATTTAGTGATAAACTTTAGAAGGCTGTTGAAGTTCAGGTCTGAGTCAATAATTACACCAAGATTTCTGGCTTGATTTGTAGCTGTCAATGAAATGGAGCCAAGGTGAGCGCTGATCTTTTCCCTTTCATTTTTAGGGCCCAAAATGATCACCTCTGTCTTTTCTTCATTTAGCTGGAGAACATTCTGGCACATCCACTCATTGATTTGATGAATATTGCATCACAAAGTCGTGGCTCCCTCTGTGACGGGGGATCCTGCTGCAGGCGACTCGTGCAGGACACTGGTGGCTCATTTACACACAATCTGCTGCACATCCCATCCGATTCACTGGATCACACCAGTTCATTCATTATTCATCCTGGTTGTGGAGTTGTTGGGATTCTCCCATCAGCCTTCATGTTATTATGAAACCACATTTCGCCCAAGGCGCCGCTGCCGCTGTGGAAACCGGCCGCCATCGACTAGCTGGCAGAACATGAGCGCTACAAGACTCCGAAGTGATCTGGGAATGTTTAACGCCGACAAAGTGGTGACAACGAGAGGGAAGAGGCTGCAGAGGTGGATTTTGCTGAGGCCGGCTCCTCCAGCTCTTCCAGGGGAGTCCGAGGCGTTCCCAGGCCAGCCGAGAGACATGGACCTGATTTACTAAAGGTTTGCGTGCGTAAAAACGTGTGCAAACTTGACATCACCCGCAAACCAAAGTGCAAGCTGATCTACTAACAGCGTGCAAAGACGACTGCGTCTCTTAAATGAGCAAAATAGCACACGCTGTTCATTTAGTACTTTTGCCCTGATGAATAATCAATATGGGGCGTACCCACCAGAAATCCTAAATACTGGGAGGGGAAGATGCAAATAGGTTCATTTACCACACGCAATGAGATTTACCAAGCCTGAAAGTAATTGCGTGGATTGTGATTGCGTCTGTATTTAATACGTTGGAAAGGAAGGTGCTAATCTGCCCAGCATTACGCACCGATGGCTGCTGTTATTGTGGCAAGGAGGCGACATCGCCAAAATCAAAGAATACGCAGAGAGAGAGTCTTTATTCTGCTGCATGCTATTTTAAAAATGGTTGCACAAGTTTTATTGAAGGCCACTTTTTCTTTAGTTCTTCACCTTATATCTTGCCACCTTCTTTTAACCTCATCTGCCGTTCTTTTTGTGTTACCAACTGTATTTATTCTATCGCAGGTTTTCTCCGATATTGCGTTTCTTTTGGTAATGTTTAAATTTCTTTGCTGTAGTTCATGAATGTGTTTATTTGCCTCTTCCACTAATATCTCTAACTCCAACTCGTCAAATTTCATTTTGCGCTTGCGACTATCCTGCTTTCCATCCAGACTCTCCATGGCGCAAACCGTAAGACATGCAACACCTCATTTAAATACTGCTGTTTGCACCTGTTATCAATTGCGCACGCAATCCTAGTTGATCACCCGCAAAACACACAACAACAGCACGTGCAAACTTTTTCAGTGCACACGCAATTTAGTACTCTTTATTTAGGATCTTAGTAAATCAGGCCCATAGTCTCTCCAGCGTGTCCTGGATCTTCCCCGGGGTCTCTTCCTGGTGGGACATGCCTGGAACATCTCCCTAGGGAGGATCCATCCCTCCATCCTTCCATCCATCCATCTCTAAGGGAGCGTCCAGCCGCCCTGCGGAGGAAACTCATCTCTAAGGAAGGAAACTTATCTCTAAGGGAGGAAACTCATCTCTAAGGAAGGAAACTTATCTCTAAGGGAGGAAACTCATCTCTAAGGGAGGAAACTCATCTCTAAGGGAGGAAACTCATCTCTAAGGGAGCGTCCAGCCACCCTGCGGAGGAAACTCATCTCGGCCGCTTGTATCCGCGATCTTGTCCTTTCGGTCACTACCCAAAGTTCATGACCATAGGTGAGGGTAGGGGCGTAGATTGACCGGTAAATCGAGAGCTTCGCCTTTCGACTCAGCTCCTTCTTCACCACGACGGTCCAGTACATCGACCGCATAACTGCGGACGCTGCACCGATCCGTCTGTCAATCTCCATCGTTCCATCACTCGTGAACAAGATCCCGAGATACTTGAACTCCTCCACCTGAGGCAGGACTTCCCACCCACCCGGAGAAGGAACGCCACCCTTTCTTTTTTTTCCTTTTCTTTTGGTTTTCAAAAGCTTGTCAAAAGACCCAAATTGGCCGTTTGGAGCAAACACTCTAACCTCGGTTATAGAAACTTATGACATTGCTCGGGGGTCGTGTTCTGGTCTCTGGAAAGATCCTAGAGACAACTTCTGTTGTAATAGATGCTGTATAAATAAAACTGAATGGAATTTAATTGAATTGAAGGCCTGTTCATCCCCAGAACCAACGCTGCCCCCAGTGATGGTCAGCCGGTTAAATCGGGGCGTGATGTTGGCACCTTTAAGATATAAATACTCCCCCACCCCCGGCATGAGAAAGCTGTCAACGGTACATTGTTTTCCATTTTTCACCCCCCGGAGCACTCGGGTCCGAGCGGGAAAACAGGATCCGAGGTGTTAAAAACGCTCCTATCCCCAACAGATGGGTCTGGATCTGGTGGGAGTTTCCTCCTCCCTCTCGTGCACAAGCATCAATGAACTTTTTACTTTTTTAACATTCTTTTTATGATGCATTTTCAAAATTATACATGGAATATTTGTCTTATTTCTAGGTAAAATGTCTAATTTTTAGTCAAAAACAGCTAAAAACACTTAAAACAAGAGTCAATAACTTGTTATTTGACAATTGTCACCTGTTTGAAGTAAATTTTCACTTGAAATAAGTAGAAAAATCTGCCAGTGGGACAAGATTTATCTTCTCATTACAAGCAAAAAAATCTTGTTCCACTGGCAGATTTTTCTACTTATTTCAAGTGAAAATCTACTTGAAACTGGTGAAAATTGTTGTTTTTTTCAGTGATGAGTCTTGTTTTAAGTGTAATGAGATTTTTTTGACTAAAAATGAGACTTTTTAACTAGAAATAAGACAAATATTCTTGTTAAGATTTTGAGTTTTTTTGCATTGTAGTCTATGCATATTTTGGTTTTAGTTTAGTTTAGTTTATTTGCACATAAAAATATACAACAGTTTTAAAAGTACAGGCAAACAGTATGTAGAAAAAAAAAGAAATAAAAAAAAGAAATACAATATAACAGAAAATGTGCGGGAGGAACCAAAAAAAACTCATAGTGAAACAAACAATATCTACGGAAATAGGTAAAACATAGGACAACTAAGGAAAATAAGCTAAATTACTAGAAAACAGAAACAGGAATCTAATGAGGGAGAAGAACTGGAAATGAATGTTCCACTGGCAGATTTTTCTACCTTTTTTAAGTAAAAATCTACTTGAAACAGGTGAAAATTGTTGTTTTTTCCAGTGATGAGTCTTGTTTTAAGTGTAATGAGATTTTTTGACTAAAAATGAGACTTTTTAACTAAAATAAGACAAATATTCTTGGTAAGATGTTGAGTTTTTGCAGGGAGTGCACGTGTAGTGAAGTGAAAGACGAGGGCAGTGATGATCCGACCCCATCGACCCCGCCGACCCCGTCGACACAAATAGATGAAAGCACATCTGTTTGGGTGTCCGGCTGCCACACATCTATAATTGCAAACGGGCCGATGGCTCCGAGCGACCGGCAGACGCTGAGCGGGTCGGACACCGGAGAGAGGAGCATATGAGCGGAGCAACGCCACCGGCTAACGCCGGCCACCGCCGGCCGGGGGATTCTCCAGACTGAAATAGATACCACCACCCCGGCCCTGGGACCTGGGACCGGAGGGACCGGAGGAACCGGAGCAACCGGAGACCCCGGAGGGTCCGTGTACTTCGCGGCCAGAGCCGTCTGGGAGATTTGCGAGGCCCTGTGCGAAATGGCTGGGGGGGGGGGCCCCTCGCGCGTGAGCATAGCGTGCGTGCGCAAAATTTTGGGTTTTTTCGAAAAACCCAAAGATCTTTGGGTTTTTCGTGTCTATATGCGCAATTTTAACTCTCCAATTAGCAAAATACTGGATACCTTCCCCTGCCTCATCATCATCTCTTGCCTGGACGCGGGGCCCCACGGCTGCTGGAGACCCGGTCGGATCGGTGATTTTTCTAACAAATGTATCAAACGAGCCTTTCAGAGAGGCATTAAACTCTTCCATTTTCTTTAGTTTTTTTTTCTTTTATCATCCCCTGATGGAAATGTCCTGAATCTGTCTCGTTCTCTCGACATTGTGTGACAGTTTGTTCCAACTCCACCGTCTGGATCAGAGCAGCTTGTGTCTGCGCTTGGTCTGATCAGTTGTATTGAACAACAGACACGCGTCATCATTGCACATATATTTATTGATATGCACAGACTAGTACACATTTATGTCTGTAATGGAACGTGACTGTTGATATTTATAAGGGAAAAAAGGGAAAATTTTAAATTTTTTTTTTTTTTTCCAAAAATGGCCCACAGCGCGAGGCCCCGTGCGGTCGCACGGTTCGCACACCCCTTGCGGCGGCCCTGTTCGCGGCCATCTGGTTTTTGTTTTGAAATGACAAAATAAAAATAGAGAAATAATCCAAAATAATCAATTTCCGGATTTTTGTTTTGATAATAAAAAATGTATCCGTTATCCGATTTCATTGATGTGTTTGAAAATCAAAATTGGGAATTAAAACAGCGAGTGGAAAACTCTTTTCTCCATTTCCTATTCGTTTCCAAGGATACTGAAAACAAGGATTGCACATTTTGCCGCATTCAACGGGGCATTTTTCCACCTTCAATCTTTGGAATCGTACGCATTACGAGGTCCATGGAGAGCTAGAGCAAAGTCAGCCATCTGTAATCAGAGGACGTCCCCACTTTTAGCTTTCCAGCCTCGTCATCTGCTTCTTCATCTTCATCTTCTGAAAATGCAGCTTCACATGGAACTTGTTCCCAGATAAATCATTCCACAGGTCCAGATATTATGCAGCAGATCCCTGCTGCTAAAATTTAATCCCATTATATTTTTATATGATTTAAAGCAGTGTTTCTCTTGTCTCTTGGTTCTTCTTGTCATTTCAAAACAAAAAGGAAAGCCGCGAAGCACACGGACCCTGGAGGAACCGGAGCAACCGGAACAACCGGAGGAACCGGCCTGCCAGCTGGGCCAGGACGACCTCTCGGACCCAACACACCAAGAGATAAACACTGGAGGGTTCGGATAGGAAAGAGAGAGCTGAGGCGGTTTGTGGTGTCACGTCTGGCGTGGCCCACCCGCGAGACCAGAGGCCGACAAGGAAGAACCCGGAACCCAGGCCACCAGCAACCCCACAGAGGGGAGAAGTAGGAGGGAGGCAACCCACCGGGAAGAAGCAGCCAGGGATCCCCGCGGCGGCGGACCGCGACCCAGGCAATCCCCGGCCACCCGGTCCGGGCCGGACACGTGGCCAGGAGGCCCTCACCCTCCAGGCCAACGACCCCCACCCGGCAGGGGGCCAGCCTGCCCGGAGAGACAGAGCCGCCCCGGCCGCCGCCGCGGGCAGGTGCACCCGTCCCCACGAAAGTGGCCCTCCAAGACCAGAGGGGCGCCCCGCCGCAGAGGCAGCGGGGGGGACCGGAGACGGGCCCGGAGAGAGGGAACCCCCCAACAGGGCGATACCCGCGCAGGCCCGACAACGGAGGGCCCCAGACCCAGGCATCCCATTCATTCATCCATTCACCTATCCGATACCTATACTAATAATAAGATATACTATACATAATAATAATAATAATAATAATAATAATAATAATAATAATAATAATAATAATAATAATAATAAAAATAACCATCTTTGTATAATATAATATTGATAAATTATTACATTTTGTTGTCCTGCCAATGGAGGCCCAAATCCTCCATGGCAGGATCCTTCCACACCGCATTCTCACCGACACAGACACACAATCACGCACCGCCGTCGATTTAACGCAGAACCATAATTCAGGCTTTATTTCTCATCAGCGCCGACGAACGAAATAAAAAAAAAAAAGCGTCGCTGCTTGAAGCTTCTTTCACTCTCGTTTTTTAACTTGAAATCGAACACAAGCCACAGACCAGCAGCACATCTATCATCTCCTCCAGGTTCTACATCTTTAGTGTTGTTGTCTTCTTCCTTTAGATACACAATCAAATACGTCACAGCAGCTTCTCCAACCTCCTACTTCTGATCTGGGTGTCGAAAAACAAACGAGGACAAAGCGGGTGGAGGCGGGACGAGGGGTGACGAGCCGTCCCGAGTCGGGGCGTGCTGAGTAGATACTAGTCGAAAAGGGCCATAGACCCCTAGGGCCAAATCCACAAAGAACAGATTGCGCCCGCAAATAGTGCTGTGAATTGCGCCGCATTTGCGCCTGCATTTTGCCCCGCTTTAAGGTCCTATTCACAAAAGATTTTGCTCTAATGATATGCCGGCGCAAACACGCCCATAAAGTTTTGCAGCTGATTGCAATTTGCGCCTGTGATCGCCATGATCGGGTCAGTGCATGACAGCTACATCTTTAGAAACAGCAGTGTCCACAGAATGGTGCAGAACATGGATGACAACTGCTGGTTACTGGGTAAGAACGTTTGTTTATAGAAAACATTTGTCTTTTAATATTGATTGCAAATGTGGGAAAAATATGTGCTTTTGTATAATAGGTGACAGTGGCTAAACAAACACATTCTAGATTCATATGTTTATATGGTGGAATTGTTTGTAATAAAGCAGCCCCTTATGTATGGATGAATCCTGAGCTCCGTCCTGTTATTTTTATTTTTAAATCTGAGATAAGTCCACAACCCCACTTGATCTGACTGTCTACAGTCATGTCTGACTGTAGATTTCACCCTTAATATCATTCAGTATCACACAGGCTTGAATGATATTGAAGAGAGAGAGAAACAGAGACAGAGCGGGAGTGAGGAGTGAGTTTGCAGCAGTTAATACACGCTTCCAAAAGACGGTATTTGCTCCACTATTTTTGCGTGTGGCAAATAGCGCTGGCCTTTGTGAATTAGACGGTTTTTGCAATGAGGCTTATTTGCATAGAAAGGGGGCAATTTTGCGCCGAATGTATGAATATTACCTAATTTACATGCATGCAAATGGCACCGGCGCACCATGACACTATTTGCTTGGCAGCGCAGTTTGTGGTGTGTTACAACCAAAAACTTAATAACGGCCAATAACGTAATAACTGCCAATAATGTAATAATTTTGGCCATTTCAAATGTAATAAAGCCAATAGTGTAATAATGTGCCAATAATGTAATAAAACCTTTGAGTCAATAACGTAATAACTTTTTGCATTATCAGCACCAGTTGTTACATTTTAAAAGGTTTTTTTTAATACCAGGCCAATAACGTAATAACCAGCCAATAATGTAATGCCTTATTACATTATCGGCAAAAAGTTATTACGTTATTGGCTCAAAAGTTTGATTACATTATTGGCACATTATTACACTATTGGCTTTATTACATTTGAAATGGCCAAAATTACTACGTTATTGGCCGTTATTACGTTTTTGGTTGTAACAGTGGTGCAATTCGCCCTTTGCGGGTGCTTTGTGAATTAGACGCTCTCTTTTTGTGTCATTTGCACCGGTTTAGCGGCCGCAAAAGCCGCGCAATCCTTTTGTGGATTTGGCTCCTAGTGGGAAAGAACCAAACCCAGTGGAGGAGAGTCGAGTAGGCGCTGCTGGAAAAGAGCCATAACATCCTATCAAATAATGCTCCCGTCACTTAATGCATTCAGGTAAAACCACCACAGCGCGGACTGAAGGGATGCAAGAAATTAAGGGCGTGGCGATCAAACTTTAAAAATCGACTGTGTGCAGAACCACAAAGTAGCAGATCTGGACGGGGAGCGTGGATTGACAGAAACACCGGTCCTAGCCGGTCCCGGCCAAGCGGCGTTAAGCGCCGGCTGATGAGAGCGAAGCCTCAAGTTGGCCACTTGTCACGGTTTGACGCTGATCTGGGGTAATGAGTGCGGCGCTGTCACCACACATCTGCCCCTCGTCCACTTGTGGAAGCTGGCAGACGCTTCTGGAGCTGATGCTTCTGGAGCTGATGCTCCGCGCCGGCACTGGACACGTCGCCACCTCGCCGTTCGGCGGGTTAGACGGGTTACAGACGGGTTACAGACGGGGACTTTGACCACAGACGTGCTCAAAACAAAGATTCTGAGTCACGGCTGCTCCGCCGGCGAGGCTAACGAGGTGTGACAGGGAGGCGGCGAGAAAAATAAGAAATGCCGTAAAAGTTCCGTCCTCACCCAAACTAGACTGGTTATGCATAAGACAAAGGTCGACTTATACTCTGTTAAATGTTCTGAGGAATATACTGGTGACACAAACAACTGTATGACAGATGATACTATCATTTTGTCACCATGGTTACAGTAGAATTACATCAGAAAGGAGGTTCCTACCAGGGAGAGAACAGGTTTGATACAGAGAACTTTGGTCGGCTGGAACTCTAGACCAGTTCATATTTCTCATGTAGGTAGCAAAGATTGCTTTAAGATTCAGTTGAAAAAATATCTAATAATGTAATGAATTAGGATTTGACATTTGGAAAGGAACAGAATGAAGTTTGAATAGAATTACAGGTAGTGTAAACCCTATCGCAATAAAGGTGAAAAGTGGTCAAGAATTGTAAGATAAAGTCATTTCAGGCAGGTATTGTTTATGAAGGTGTTTTATTTGATTTCATTTCTATGTATTTATGTCTGAGAATGAAGGTGATTTAGTTTTATCCTCTGTGTTGTTTGCGACTAAGGGAGTTGCGTCTATTATAGAATAGAGAATAGAATAGAATAGACTTTATTGTCATTGTGCTGAGGTTACAATGAGATTGGTTAGGATGTTCCCACCAAAGTGCAAAGGAAGCAATCAAAATACGAGGAATAAATAAGTATAAAAAGCACAGTATAAAAACATAAAACAATAAAAACAATGAATGGATAAAGTGCAACAAACTGTGACCCAAACATCATTCAGAAAATACACCTGTTATGTTATGTATTATTTAACAGTCTAATGGCCCAGGGATAATAGGTGTTTTTGAGTCTATTTGTCCGCTGCTTATTGTTTTGTTTGTCATGTATAATGTATGTCTCTTATGTAATAAGGAAGGAAGGAAGGAAGGAAGGAAGGAAGGAAGGAAGGAAGGAAGGAAGGAAGGAAGGAAGGAAGGAAGGAAGGAAGGAAGGAAGGAAGGAAGGAAGGAAGGAAGGAAGGAAGGAAGGAAGGAAGGAAGGAAGGAAGGAAGGAAGGGAGGAAAGAAGAAAAGAAGGAAGGGGGGAAAGAAGGAAGGAAAGAAGAGAGGAAAGATGGAAGGAAGTAAAGAAGGGAGGAAAGAAGGAAGGGAAAAAAGATGGAGGAAAGAAGGGAGGAAGGAAGGAAGGAAGGATGGAAGGAAGGAAAGAAGGGAGGAAAGAAGGGAGGAAAGAAGGGAGGAAGGAAAGAAGGAAGGGAGGAAAGAAGGGAAAAAAGAAGGAAGGAAGGAAGGAAGGAAGGAAGGAAGGAAGGAAGGAAGGAAGGAAGGAAGGAAGGAAGGAAGGAAGGAAGGAAGGAAGGAAGGAAGGAAGGAAGGAAGGAAGGAAGGAAGGAAGGAAAGAAGGGAAAAAAGAAGGAAGGAAGGAAGGGAAAAATAAGGAAGGAAGGACGGAAGGAAGGAAGGAAAGAAGAGAGGAAGGAAAGAAGGAAGGAAGGAAGGAAGGAAGGAAGGAAGGAAGGAAGGAAGGAAGGAAGGAAGGAAGGAAGGAAGGAAGGAAGGAAGGAAGGAAAGTGAAGAAAGAAGGAAGGAAGGGAAAAAAGAAGGAAGGAAGAGAGGAACGAAGGAAAGAAGGGAAAAAAGAAGGAAGAAAGGAAGGATGGATGGAAGGAAGGAAAGAAGGAAGAAAGAAAAGAAGGAAGGAAGGAAGGAAGGAAGGAAGGAAAGTAGCAAGGAAGGAAGGAAGGAAAGAAGGGAGGGAGGAAAGAAGGAAGGAAGGAAAGAAGGAAGGGAGGAAAGAAGGAATGGAAAAAAGAAGGAAGGAAGGAAGAAAGAAAAGAAGGAAGGATGGAAAGAAGGGAGGAAAGATGGAAGGGAAAAAAGAAGGAAGGAAGGAAGGAAGGAAGGAAGGAAGGAAGGAAGGAAGGAAGGAAGGAAGGAAGGAAGGAAGGAAGGAAGGGAAAAAAGAATGAAGGAAGGAAGGAAGGAAGGAAGGAAGGAAGGAAGGAAGGAAGGGAAAAAAGAATGAAGGAAGGAAAGGAGAAAACAAGGAAAGAATGTACGAGGGGAGAAAAGGAAGAAGGAAGGGAGTAAAGAGGAAGGGAGAAGGAAGGAGAGAGCAGGAGAATCAGGTCATTTTGACCCAAAGACAGTACGAGCGTTAACGTAGGAACTGGATGTGAAAGAGACGGCGAGGAAACCCTGTAAGTGCCGTTAGCGCCGTTAGTGGCGTTAGCGCTGCGGCGGCGACGGAGCGCAGGTGTCTCTGATCTGCGGAGAGGACAGCCGTCCTCCCATCTGTCCCGGCTCTGACGGCGTCTCCTCGGACCGGCCAGCTACTGGAGACATTCCTGCTGTCCATCCTGCTGGAAAGCTGCACAAAGGTTTACTAAACATCAGTGTGGCGGCGGCTCCAATTACTGTTAATATACATCAAGGACCGGGCCGAGTCCAGGGACTGATCACTGCGATGAGGACAACTGTCAGTCTCCCCCACCCAAGGAGGCGGCGGACATAATTAGTCCCCGGCCGGTGAATGAAACCATCATGCAGCCGTCCAGAGGACTGACGTCCAGGGTCTGACGTCCAGAATTCGACGTCCAGGGTCTGACGTCCATTCACTGCTCTGTAATGGCCCTTTTCCACTAGTACCTACTCAGCACTTCTACCCGCCACGCCCCCGTCTTGCGCTTTTCCACTACGAGCCGTGCCAAGCAGATACTTTTTCTGTATCTTTTCTGCCGAGGTTCTAACCCCCCGTTCACACTGAAAGCGTCACGGTTCATAGGCGTCTGGCTGCCATTCATTGTCTATGAAAAACGGGCGTCGAAAGGTGGCGGGAGCGGCGCATCAATTTAAAATTTAAAAATCTGAACTTTATGCAAATGAGCAGCGGCGACGCCGAGGCAGTGTCCAATCACAGACCGGGATTCCCGAAGCAAGAACTCTCAATGCAGATTGTACTTTCATGTTCACACAAACGTACACTCATTCACATGCACACATGAGCAGAGCTGTCACTAACAAACTTATTTTATCAGGAATTAATATATTTCATCCAGCAAAATGACATTTTGCTGGTTTGACTGCCGTTTTTACCTGAACTGCTCATGTGAAACAGTATCTGATGTTGAGGAACTGGATGGTCCCAACGATTTTATTTGCTACATTGATCCAACGAAAAATAACTAAAATCCGTGCTTATTAATCACAAAACACAGGTTAAACATCATGACCAAATCCGCTCCGACCCGGTGTGTCAGTGATCACCGCAGACAGACTGCAGCTTCTGAATTATGGTTCAAGTTAAATCGTTAAATCGACGGCGTAGGGTCGCGGTGCGGTGTGCGTCGCCGCGTACCCTACGCCGTCGGTTCTGCGTTGGAGTGACGCGGAACCATAAATCAGGTGACGACATCCACTGCCAATCCAGGAAGCAGGAACACACGGAGACACACGTCAAGCACTGGAAATCTGCAACAAAAAAACCACAAACAAAGCACGAAACCGGCACGGAGCCAACCAAAACACGAACAGCAATCGACCTAAATCTTGAGATCTGATCGCAGTCTGAGCTAAGCTATCGCTACCGCTACCTAAACCCAAAAACTAGAGAGCCAGCATGCAGGTGAACAAGCCAGTGTGTATGTCTATGTATGTGTGTGTGTATGTATATGATCATGCATGTGTGTGTGTGTGTGTGTGTGTGTGTGTGTGTGTGTGTGTGTGTGTGTGTATGCATGTGACTAAATGACTATATGTGTGTGTGTGTGTGTGTGTGTGTGTGTGTGTGTGTGTGTGTGTGTGTGTGTGTGTGTGTGTGTGTGTGTGTGTGTGTAATAAACCAAACAAAGCTCCACCTGAAGTGTATCTATAGTGGGGGAGGGGGGGGAGCAACCCCGCCACCCGCGAGACCAGAGGCCGACAAGGAAGAGCCCGGAACCCAGGCCACCGGCAACCCCACAGAGGGGAGAAGTAGGAGGGAGGCAACCCACCGCCTGCGAGGCCCCCCCCCCACCCGGCGGCGGCCGAGGGGGCCCGCGGCGGCGGACCGCGACCCAGGCAATCCCCGGCCACCCGGTCCGGGCCGGACACGCGGCCAGGAGGCCCTCACCCTTCAGGCCAACGACCCCCACCCGGCAGGGGGCCAGCCTGCCCGGAGAGACAGAGCCGCCCCGGCCGCCGACGCGGGCAGGCGCACCCGTCCCCCACGAAAGTGGCCCTCCAAGACCAGAGGGGCGCCCCGCCGTAGAGGCAGCGGGGGGGACCGGAGACGGGCCCGGAGAGAGGGAACCCCCCAACAAGGCGACACCCGCGCAGGCCCGACAACGGAGGGCCCCAGACCCAGGCATCCCATTCATTCATCCATTCACCTATCCGATACCTATACTAATAATAATATAATATACTATACATAATAATAATAATAATACTAATAATAATACTAATAATAATAATAATAATAACCATCTTTGTATAATATAATATTGATAAATTATTAAGTTTTTGATGTCCTGCCAATGGAGGCTCAAATCCTCCATGGCAGGACCCTTCCATACCGCATTCTCACCGACACAGACATACAATCACGCACCGTTTCCCCCTCCCCGGGGGGATCCAGCACCGCCAGAAGGCACCCCAGGCTGCACGGCGGGCCCCGCCAGGCCCGGGTAACCCGACCCACCCGTCCCAGGCCCAGGCCGGTGAGGGAACGCGGGTGATGTGGGACCCCCTCCCGCCCCTTGTGTTGAGTGCATGTGATTAATGCCATAAAAACAGGGAGGAGGGAGGGCCAAGTATCGATTGACACAGACCCCCCCCCCTCCCGAACTACGTGTCCTTGTCAAATGTATTTATTAAGTGTTGAATGTGCAGTGTCTATTTTGCTGTTAAAACCGTGAGGCGGGGAGTGCCAGGCCCCGCGGGACAGTGCCCCCCACGACCCGGACCCCCCGCCTTTCGCCTATGTGCGTATGAATCGTGTAGGGGGGGCAAGAGGGGGAGCGGAGGCCGAAGCCAGGAAGCAGGACCAGCAAAGCCGGCCCTGATAAGACACCCGCGTCCCCCCACCGGCCGTCCAGTAGACGGGGGCCGGCCCCCCGAGCCGGGCAAGGGCCCCACCGTACCTCCAAGGGCGCCCCCGGCGCCGCCGGAGCCCCCAGACGGAGGGGGAAACGGTCCAACATCCTCCCATTCATACTGACAACATAAGACATAGATACCTGGGAATGGTGCCACCCCGCCGTCGCGCCCGCCCGTGCACCCCCCGGTCAGGGGAGGCCCGCTCCCCGGACCCGGCCCCACCCCCCCCCGAGGCCACCCCGGCGGACACCCCAAGGGTCCCGGAGTCCCCACATCCGCAGGGGCACTTGGCCCCCGCCCAGCGACGGAGGACCAAGGCAGCAATGCCCCCCCAGCGCAGACAGCCACCCCCCACCCAGGCAGGGCCGGGCCCTCCGGGTGGGACCCCCACGTCCACGGCCCCGCCCCCCCTGGGAGGCCCGGAGACGCCCCAGCCACAGCCCCCCGCCCGAGCCCTCCCCAGCCACCCCCCCCCACCGCCATGAGGTAACCCCCCCCACAGGCCCCCAAGGCCCCCACCGGCTAGGGACAGGGCCCCGCGGCCCCCCCCACCGCCCCCCAGGGGCCACCAGAGGCCCGCGCCCCAGACCCCCCAAGCCGACCCCCAACCCCAAGGGCTACGAGATCACCACCCCCCCACCCCCACTAGGTAACGAAGCCAATAAACGGGGACCACAGAGAGTGCAATTCAGCCGAATGTTGTTCAGTGGAGGCAGACATTATCTCACTACTAATATGATCTGATAAAAGATTCCTAAAATGGTTGATACATAAACTGGATTTTTGTTTCCAATTTACTAGAATGGTTTTCTTTGCGATACATAAGGCAGTGAGAACCCGGTGTGTCCAATTAGGATCTATTTGAGTGTCTCCCAGGTGACCTAATATACATACCGTGGGGCACACTGGGATTCTGTGGTTGATCCATGTGGATAAATCCTCACAAATCTCCTTCCAGAACCTCTGTACCGGTGTACAGAACCATAAAGCATGCATATAATTATCTGGGGTGTTCTCTGTGCACTGTGAACAGATATTAGAGGTGACAAAGCCCATCTGGAACATCCTTTGTCCAGTATAATGTATTCTATGAAGAACTTTGTACTGTATAAGTTGTAGGTTTGGGTTTTTAGTCATAGTAAACGTATTTAAGCATATTTGTGACCAAGAAAACTGGTCGGTATTAAGAGAGAGATCCGCCTCCCACTTAGAGATCGGGAGAGAGACTGAATCGTCCAGTTTAGACACTAACCTGTAGAGTTTTGATAACAACTTTAAAGTGCTTAGATTCAATAAATCTATTATCTTAGCGGGAAGTTGTAAATCTAATTGGCTAATTTTGTATGTTTTATTTATTATTGCCTTAAGTTGTTGATACTCTAAAAATGTATTCCTGCTAACTCTGTATTGAACAATAAGTGTATTGAAAGGTACAAACTGTCCTCCTACAATTACGTGCTGTAAGTACCGTATTCCTTGATCTCTCCATTGAACGAAGTTAACCATCTTTTTATCATTTTTCACGATGTCTGGGTTGTTCCATATGGGTGTACGGTCACATGGAAAAAGTGAAATTTTAGCTATTTTAAGAAATTCCCACCAAGCTGATAAAGTTGTGCTAATATTAATGCTTTTGAAACATTGATGACGTTTGATACTTTGACTAATAAATGGTAACTCTGAGATTTCTAGTTCATTACAAAACACTTGCTCTGAGTCCAGCCATTGACTATCTAAAGGATGATCTTTTGACCATTTTACAATATACTGTAACTTACTGGCTATGAAGTAATACTGAAAATTAGGTAATTCTAAACCTCCATATTCTTTGGATTTTTGCAATGTCTTTAAACTAATACGTGGAGTTTTATTTTTCCACAGAAATGTTGATACATATGAGTCCAATGATTTAAACCAGAAAGAGGGGGTTTGGATGGTATCATTGAGAAAAAATAATTTACTTTTGGTAAAACCATCATTTTAATAGTGACTATTCTTCCCATGATTGAAATGGGGAGAGAGCTCCATCTGGAAAGATCATCTTCTATTTTCTTTATAAGCTGAACATGATTTAATTTTATTAACTCTGACAGCCTAGGGGAGATGTTTATGCCTAAATATCTAATGTTCCCTGATTGTAATTGAGTATTGGTTATATTCCTAAAATTGCAGTTAACACACAAAACAGTGGATTTAGACCAATTAATAGAATAATCAGACAGAGATGAAAATCCCTCTATAAGTGCAATTGTCTGTGATAGTGAAGATCGTGAGTTCTGGAGGAAGAGGAGTACGTCATCCGCATAAAGACTTATTTTGTGCTCTAATATTTTACATTGTATACCTTTAATATTTTGATTTTGTCTAATAGCTGCTGCTAAAGGTTCAATAAATATTGCAAATAATGAGGGAGAGAGAGGGCAACCCTGTCTAGTGCCTCTTTGCAAGGTAAAACTTGTAGAGATTTGATCATTTGTCCTTACACGTGCCTTGGGAGAGCTGTATAATATTTTTATCCAGTCAATGAAAGATTCGCCAAATCCAAATTTATGCAAAGTTGCCAATAGAAACTTCCAATTTACCTTATCAAATGCTTTTTTCCGCGTCTAAGGATATAATAGTAGGGTCACTATTCTGTCGAGGTTCTTCTATTCTGCTCGGAAGCAGAGGCCGTACGAAGCCATTCCTCCCACCCAATCAGCACTGGAGCAACATGTGAAGCGTGCTTCTACCTCTCCTACCAAGCGGCCTGCATCTGGAGTCAGTCAACATTATGTCAACCAGACACACAAACTCCTGAAAGCTGGGGCTGGACCAAGAAAGGAGATCTGTGGCAGATTGTTTGGACGGAGCTCCCACCCATCGCAGAGAGTTGCCAGCAGCTGACCAAATGTGGATGCAAGTCGGAATGCTGCAGTCGATGCAAATGCTACCGCTTTGGTCTGACCTGTACAGCATTGTGTAGCTGCAGGTGCGAGCAGGGCAGCTGACAGTCCTGCCGGGGCCCGGGACAAAATAATCCAAAATGGCCCCCCTGCGCCCGGATCTCTCCTTCTCCTCTTCCTCTCCTCTCCCTCTGCTCTTCAGGTTTTTATACAAGCTAATGGACGTTAACATTAGAGCTAGCCAGTTAGGTAAGTTACAAGGTTGGTAAACGTTGTAACTGTTTCTTACCTTGCTCTACGCTGACTTTATTAATTCCAGCTTCACCGTCACCACCTTTTTAAAATATTTGTGTAGAGAATCTCTGAGGCCTCAATTTTTTCTTCTCTTTTCTCTTTTCTCTTCTTTTCTGAGCACCGGACTTGTGCTGACCGGACATTTTGACCATTCTAATGGTTGAATTAAATGATAACGTCAAATTTTTTTTCCACAAATAGGCATATTTTGAAACATTTTGAAAAATGATTCCATAATTTAAAGCAGCACAACGTAACTTTCAGCTTTTCTGAGTTTGGCGGCATCTTGTGGACAAAATCGGTAGTGTTTTACCAGAAAGAACACTACGTTTCCCATGAGCACCAGCGCGTACTGCCGGAAAACTCCTGTCCCGTCGCTGCATTTGTTTTGATGAGAGAACACGGGACGCTTTTCTGTTTCACCAAGTGAACAGAAGGAACGCAAAAAAAAGATGTTAAACTGCTGGAAAGGAACTGAAATTTACCGGGATACCTTAAACAAGGAAGCCAGGGAGCGGTATATGGAGAAAATAATGATTATTAACGGTCTGGATCCATATCCCTACTGAAGACCCATGTGTTTCAATAAATTTGTATAATAGTACAACATACAGTACATGTTTTGTATCCCTATTACTTCTCTTTTCTTTTTTTTTGACTGCCATATTATGCTGAAGAGGCTCCGATGCGTGAGCAATATTTTTTTTTCCTCGTGAGATTATTTTTTTCCTCTGCAGCTACAAATAAGAGTTAATATTTTTTCCTCAACAAACTAGTTTTATCTGAAGATTGGGGTTAATCGCAGCGCAGAGAGCTGGCCAGCAACTGGGTTTAGCTGGAGAAGTGGGGAATAAAACCCGTGTTTTGATCCGACTGTGTGAGTGTTTGTGGTTTAAGGCTGTTTATGGTTCTGCGTTAAATCGACGCAGAGCCTACGGCGTAGGGTACGCGGCGACGCGCACCGTACGTTGCGCGTCGCCGTAAGTCTGCGTCGATTTAACGCAGAACCATAAATCAGGCTTTACTGTGTGTTTGGTCGTTACAGCCGCGATCCAAAGCGAGCCGACGACTCTTTCACTCTTTTACTTTGTTATATCAGATACTTGGCCTGCGTGGTTCTGCCTCCGAGCAGGAAACCGGTGAAAAGTTAAACCATTAGGATCTTTTCCCCACGTCTGTTATGTGGAGCTGCTGCAGCCACGACACAGCAACAGGTTCTGCGGAGCTCTGAGCTCCACGCCCCGCCCATTTTCGTCTCGACTGCGAATCGGGAAGGAGGGGGAAGTGACGTATGCCGTAAAGCAGTCAAAGTCGTAAAAATGTGTAGTTTTTTAGTGTGGCAGGGTTCCTACCATGCTCCTCAAAGTTACATAGTGTCAGTGAAGGCGATACAGACCCCTCAGACCATGACAGAGGTTCATTAAACCTGTTGGAAGTTGATGTACCATCACAATGACTCTGGAAATATGATATTAAGGTGGAAAAGTTACATAGTGTCGCTTTAATGAGAATTAAAAAAATTTATTTATTTTTTTTTCTTCAGTTCTACCCTGGGCCAGGGACAACAGACCCGTTTTCCCCCCCCTATCGGCGGCCGTGGGTGCGAGGTTTAGAAGAGGTTATCCTACTGCCTAAATGTATTAAAAAAAAAAAAAATCTTGCCTCGAAGTGATCATCACCTTATCGTGGTGGGGCAGTTTGAGTGTCTCCATGACCCCTAGAGCTATGTCGGCACGAGTCTTGTACTCCTGGCAGGGTTACCCGAGTCAAACAGGTCAAAGGGTAGAGACTAGACAAAGAGTGATCCCACGGCGCCATGAATCATGCATTTTAGGCCCCGTTTCCACGGAGCAAAAACGGAGGTGTTTTCATGCGTTTTGGCCGTTCGTTTACACGAAAACGAAGCTCAAAGTCTCCAAAACCAATCATTTCTGAAAACTCCGGCCAAAGTGGAGATTTGCAAAAACTCTGTTTTCACGTTTGCTTGTAAACAGAGGAAAACGGAGGAAAACAGAGATTTATTCTTCAGAACGTCACATTATGAGACAGAAACGTCACCAGCGTCATGAGTGACACCTGTGGTTACAATTAGTTTGTAACCGTCAATATTTTCTTGTATTTTACCTGTTTAATATTCTAACGTCACACTTAAAAGTAACTCCACTTCTCTGTCACTCCAAACCAAAGACTCTCGTTCCGTCTTGGAAGTAAAGTCTGAATTATGGTCCTGCGTTAAATCGACGCAGAGCCTACGGCGTAGGGTACGCGGCGATGCGCGCCGTACGGTGTGCGTCGCTGCGTACCCTACGCCGTAGGCTCTGCGTTTTTTTTTTGGCACAATGGTTTTATCAAAAGAGCAACCCCTAAGGAGTATGTGTGACAATTCTGGTGCTTGTAGCTGCAACTGAACGATTATTCCTGTTATTTCTCTAACTATCTAACCGGGCTGAGCCAGCACTATATCTGATGTCACTACCCTCCACACCACCGATTGGTTGGGGGGCCGTCAGACGTTTGAATCAGGAAGCGGGAGTCAGCGTGAGAGCGACCCGCGGCTCGCAGCAATTTTATTATAAAGCACAAACGTCTGTTTGGTGATCCAACTCTGAGGTGCAGATGTTCATAAACCTGGTGGCCTGGAGAATTAAAAAAGGGATGTAGACGGGTGATAAGGAACGATGAGATCCACCAGGAGCTCTGTTTTACTCTCAGCCGCTCGCGGCTCCAGCTGATTTCTCATCAGCGCTGACATGAACAAAGGGGTTGCGCAATCGAGTACGTCACAGCAGCTTCACCCCAACCCCCCCACTTCTCACCTGGGGGTGGAAAAACAAACAGGGACAAAACGGGTAGAGCCGGGACGAGATGTCCCGAGCCGAGACGGGCTGAGTAGATACTAGTGGAAAAGCGCCATAATTCACTGCTCTGTAACTCACTGCTCTGTAACTCACTGCTCTGTAACTCACTGCTCTGTAAATCACTGCTCTGTAACTCAATTTGAGTAACTGAATTTGGGAATTGAATTGAAATAAAGAATGAAAACAGGTTGGAAGTAGCTTGTGAATGGATTGATAGACAAAAAGACAAATCTGAAAAACATTTACAGCAAAAATAGGGAGAATACTTAGGGATTGGAACAATGGGGTGGATCTAGTAAGTCTATTGGAAAATGTAATCATTTTGATAATATATTATCATATTCTGAAGGTCATTCTGAAGGTCGTTCGGTGACCAGAGTGATGAGTTCAGGTTCAGGTCATTCTGAAGGTCGTTCTGAAGGTCATTGAGGTCACATGACCAGGGAGCAGCATATCTGAAGGCTGCCGCTCCGAGCCCACTACTCCACGCCGAAGAGGAAAAAAGTGTTGTGATTAAAATAAGGAAAGTTGGACTATATAACAATGTCGTTCATAAGGACAAAGTTTTAAAAAAAATTAAAATTAAAGAAATAGTCTCTTCTCCCCGTGTGTGTCTGCCTGTCATGCACGGGTACTTGCGCGCATGTTGTTTACTTTTAAGCCGGAATTATGGTTCTGCGTTACACCAACGCAGAGCCTACGGCGTAGGGTCCGGCGTAGGGTCTGCGTTGGTGACGCGGAACCATAAATCAGCCTAGAGCAGCTCTGAGGAGAGACGGGAGGGAGGAGGGGGAGCGGGTCCCGTCCCGTCTTCGCATCGCCCGCCTTCGCACAGAGAGTCTGGAAGAATTGCAATCACAGGCTGAGCCTACAGTTAGTTTTTAAACTGTAAAAAGTGTGGGGGGGGGCGGGGGGGGGGGCGAATACATGATTTTGAAAAGTGGGGGGGGGCATGTCTCCCCTGTCCCCAGTTGAAATTGCGTCGTGGCACTAACGGGCAGCAACGGCGTGCTGCCACTCAATCGCTTTATTTTATTGTATACTATTTATATACTTATTCTAACTTTTACTGTGACCACCAAATAATGTGGTTTTCCTGTCCTCCACATCATCCACAACATCTAGATCTAAGTCTCCGTGAAAGTCAGTGTCACGGTGGCTGGACACGTCTCATTCATTCTGACGCCTAACAGGCTGCAGGAAGCCACTGCGCATGCTCAGCAGGCTCATCCATATGCATTTATGGTAAAAAGTGGGCGTGTAGAGGGCGGGATATGAGGCGGATTCAGCTGCGCAGCCTTCCAGCTGGACTGCGTGCAAGTCTGCGTGCACATGGTTTTATTGATCCGGATTTTTTTTTGCGCCCGGCATTTTCGGCTTTTGAGTGTACGTGCACTTTTAGTATGAATCCTACACAGTCCATTTTAAATGAGGCCCCTGATATTTACCTATTAATTAAAGTGAAACTGGACCGTAAAAGAAAGCGTGTGTTGTTTCCATAATATTACGAGAATATAGTCGTAAAATTACAAGAATAAAGTCGTAAAATTATGAGAATAAAGTCGTAGCCTAATGTTGCGTGAATAAAGTCGTAATATTACGAGAATAAAGTCGTAACATTACGAAAAAAAAGTCGTAATGTTGCGAGAATAAAGTCGTAATAGAATAAAGTCGTAATATTATGAGAATAAAGTCGTAATATTACGAGAATAAAGTTGTATTATTATGAGAATATAATTTATGAGAACTCTAACAGGAAGAGCTTCTTCTCCCTGTGTTAAAATGTGGAATATTGAGGATCTTGTGAAGTTATATTTATATGTTTATAATATATTTAATATTACGACTTTATTCTCGTAATTTTACGACTTTATTCTCATATTATTATGACTTTATTCTCGTAATTTCCATTTTTTTTGTCTTAGTTTGGCCCTAATACTCCGTATAAATAAAATAAAATCCTGTAATGACGGCTTTTACTGTAGTCTGGCCAAACCCCCTATGAATGAATTTTTGGAGGCGCCGCTGTTGAAAAACAGTTTCTGTGGAAAAAAAAAGAAAAAGGAGAAGTTCATGAGGATTAAAGTGACAAACACGCTGGCGAGTGTGAACCGAGTGTTCACGCGAGTGTAGTAGGAGTTTGGGGGGTGGAGGTGCCGATGATGAGACCAGACACGAGCCGCATGACGCCCCGTGACAAAGCAGGGAACCCCCGCTGAACACACACACACACACACACTCACACACACACACACACACACACACACACACACACACACACACACACACACACACACACACACACACACACACACACACACACACACACACACATACACATACACACACACACACACACACACACACACACACACACACACACACACACACACACACACACACACACACACACACACATTAGCACGCTATTTCAACACAAACCCACAAACCTGCACGCAGCATTTGTCTGTCATGTCTAGTATTTATAGTATTTGCACGAGAGACAGTAACAGGAAAATATTTCATCCTTTTTTCTCTTTTTTTTTTTTTTAACTTTATTTAAAATAATTATCACAGAATATTATACAGGAACAGAATACAAATAAATACAGAACATGTGCCAGGGGTGATGTTATATGTATGGTATATTCCTTCCTTCCTTCCTTCCTTCCTTCCTTCCTTCCTTCCTTCCTTCCTTCCTTCCTTCCTTCCTTCCTTCCTTCCTTCCTTCCTTCCTTCCTTCCTTCCTTCCTTCCTTCCTTCCTTCCTTCCTTCCTTCCTTCCTTCCTTCCTTCCTTCTTTACTCCTTTCCTTCTTTCTTTTCTCCCCTCGTACATTCTTTCCTTCCTTCCTTCCTTCCTTCCTTCCTTCCTTCCTTCCTTCCTTCCTTCCTTCCTTCCTTCTTTTCTCCCATCCTCCCTTTTTTCTTTTAATAATAATAATAATAATAATAATAATAATAATAATAATAATAATAATGTGTGTGAATAATTATAAATATAAATTATAAATACAGGTTAATTGATCAGTGAATGGTTTTAGGACTAAATAAGTTTACACTTCTTCCTACTCCTTTTTTGACACATGTAAATCAAGTTAGCAAGTTTCAAAGGATGAAATTCCTTGTTTTGTTTTGTTGTTATTTTCTTAAACTTCTCATGAAGTGTTGTTTCTTTTTTTTTACATGTACAAAAATAAAATAAATCAAATAAAAAAAGATTATACATATTACACACAAGTCTTCAGTTTTAATAGCCTTTTCATTTGTTGCTTTAGTGATTAGTTTTAAGTAAAGTTCCATTTATTTCTAGAAAACATAAAAGCAAAGGGTTTTCTTTGAAAATGTACTCTTATGAATATGAAATTTGGCAAGAAATAAAAACAGATTTATCAAAAAGTAACATTTTCCTTCTTTCTTAGGGAAACAATGGAAACCAAAAACATTTTCCCAATGTAAATTAAAATCTATAGTGAAAGAGTCAATAATACATTTGCTAATATCTGCCCATAGTTTTTTTTGAATGAGAGCAAAACCAGAAAAAAAAAACTGTTTCTGGATGTAAATTACAGAAGGAGCAGTTCGTATTAATGTCCTTTTTAAATGTCTGCATGTAATGGCTAGCAGGATAATATTAATGTATGATTTTGTAAGAGACCTCCTTAACCTTATTTGTGATTAAAAACGTGTTAGGAAGTATCCAAGTTTTTTCCAATCAATATGATCTGTGAAATGATTCCAATAAACAGTAATATCAGGGGTAGCAACAATATCTTTTTGAAATAAGGCATAATAAGGAAATAAGGTCAGTGAAAAACATATTCTACCTACTGGAGAGTCAGTTGAGAACGGGACAGACACATTTCTAGACGAGGAAGTACAACTGTTTTTAAAAAGCATTAAGGACCTGATGGAATAGCATTAGTGACAACTGGAAATGTCGTAATGAAAAGTCTCTGTAAGACAGAAAAACTCCTTCCTCATTTATATTTCATCCTTCTGCTCACAGTCATTTATCTCCACTGACTCAATTCCTCCTGATTTGTGGTGATTGCGCGCCCTCTAGTGGTGATTTCTTGTATAGCAATTGAAAACAATTATTGCATAATAATAATAGACACATAAAAGACCAGAAGTAAAAAGCATAAAAATATTTAAAAAAATGAAAAATTGACTTTTTGTTTGAGAATTAGAGGAAGGGATTTTGCTCAAAAGTGGCAAAAATGGTCTAGATTTAAGGTCAAATCCCAGCCATGCCCTTAAAGAAGGGAAAGGAAAGAATAATAAAATATTACAACTCCCCCAGGAAGTTATGTTATGGTTGTTACTATCATTTTTTATTTTTATTATTAATTTTTTTTTCTCTTTCCTGTCTGTTTAACTTGAAAAATACAAAATAAAAAGTATATTAAAAAAAAAAGTATAAAAATAATAAAAACATCTATAAAAGACCAGGGAAAGCCTTCCTGAACAAAAAAGTTTTAAGTCCCTTTTTAAGTTTAAGTTGTTTTTTAAGTTTTTAAGTTGCTGTACTTCAATTTATGCTGATTTTTTTTTTGCTTGCAGTAAAAGCTCCGACCAACATCGTGCTTCAGTTCAGTTTATTTTGAGGCTGGATGAAACCAGAGCAGTAGGTGAAGTTATTATTTTTTGTTTCATACAAACGATGAAGAAAAAAAAGGAAAAAAACACAAACACAAAAACAGAAGAAAAAAAATTCACATAAGGAAGATATTTAAAAAAACAAAACAACAAGAAGAAATCTGTGTGAGGAGGTTAGAAGCCTGTATAGGCTTATATGAAAACTACACCCAAACTATATACTAAAGTTAAGATATGAACAAATATATAAATGTGGTTTGTTTTCTGAAATTATTTGTGCTCGAGCGTTCTCTAATATTGAGTGGTAAGGAGTTCCAATACAGAGAAACTCTGAATCTAACTGAAAATTGGGAAAAAGTCGCCCTGAAAAAGGTGGGATGGAGATTGTTTGCAGACCTGGTATTAAAGCGATGAATTTGGGAATTGAATTGAAATAAAGAATTAAAACAGGTTGGAAGCTTGTGAATGGATAGACAAAAAGACAAATCTGAAAAACATTTACAGCAGAAATAGGGAGAATACTCAGACATTGGAACAATGGGGTGGATCTAGTAAGTCTATTGGAGAATGGAATCATTTTGATAAAACGTTTTTGCAGGATACTACTAATAAGATAAAGTTCGTGTGGCCAACTGGCCCTAAATCTGCAGCGTTGGGGGGGGGTTAAACTCACACAGAATTCATTTTGGCAGCAGCAAACATCCCAGATGTGGTTAGGCACCAGTGGTGGCCCCCTGCCGGCCACTGGTGGCCCCCTGCCGGCCACTGGTGGCCCCCTGCCGGCCGCTGCTCCGGCCCTGGACTCCACCAGTCATTCCCAGTTTGGCTCAGCGCCGCCCGGCCGGAGCCCGTCCACCGTCGGGGTTTCCTCTAAAACGATATGCCTTCTGGGCTGTTTCTTTTACACCGTCCACCATCGTATCACTCTCTTCAAATCAGTTTGTTCCCTTGTTCCTCACACCCCCCCCCGTTTTTTTATTTTAGCCCACCCCTGATTTAACAACCAGAAAAAGGTCACATTTCTGAGAAGTGACTTCCATGCGTGTTCCATGCTGAGTCGTCACTTTCGATTTCCCAAGACCTTTCACGTCACACAGCCGTCAAACCGGGAGAACTGTTACTACTACACGCTACATGCAACTTCTCAGGAAATATTGATACTGTTAGGATTTTATGAAATTGTTATAAGTAAGTATATTTCCATGCATTCAAAATTGGGGTTAAGGTCAATATTCCGGTTACTGAAAAATTGGGAATAATGTGTTTCCATGCGTGAGCTAACAGGGTTATCCCTGTATGCATGGTGATTGGAATCATTTGGGATATCTGGATCAAACCAGCGACGCACGGAGAACGTCATGACACAATTCCCGTCATTTCTGCTTCTTCTTCCTGTATCCAAATCCAAAACAACAACAATAACCAGCGTGTTTTTGAGTCTTCCAGTCAAGCTGGCGTTCCTACAAATGCTGCTTCGCGCAACTTTTCTCTCACCTTCTTGTAAATCTTCTATCCCGGTACTTTCTACCGTCTACAAATGCAGAAATGTTCATATCTTTCATTACATTTATGAAGTGATTAGTCTCCTCCTGGGGCCTGTACTACGAAGCAAGTTCAACATACCCAGGATATCTTTTCCTTATCCAGATTCACTAACCCGGACAATTGCAATCACGCTAAGCGGTCACACGACGGTGGTTATCAACTCGGTAGATCGACCCAGGGTTCTCCAATCTGGATATGAGCGCGTGCACATAAAAGGGGCGGTGTTTTCAGCGCATGACCAATCGCAAGCATGGAGAAGTCCGCTGTCAGAGCCGCTTATTTCAGTAGCGAAGAGCAAACAATAATTTTACGGAAATATGATGAGTATAGGCATATAATACAGGCAAAAAGCAACACAGTTGCAGCTGCAAAATGCAGGAAAGACAGCTGGCAAAAGATCGCTGACTGTATAAATGTGTAAATTCATAGGGATATAAACATATATTTGAATATTCTGGGAATCTTAATCTTAAACTGTAAACCATGATCAGCAATATTAAAATAATAAAAGGCTTGCAATATTTCAGTTGATTTGTAATGAATCCAGAATGTATGACATTTTTGTTTTTGTGTTTGCATTACAGAAAATCACAATATTCTAATTTTCTGAGACAGTCCTGTATATATTGGTTCTATAACTATTGTTGTTGACCGATAACTTGTGCTGATGCTGTACCAAAGAATTGGGTTTTTTTATTTATTTTATTTTATTTTTTATTTTTTCAGGAGGGGGGTGTTTAGTATTTTAAAGTGACTTCTCAGAATGTTCGAGGGACGAAATTGAAAATCCCTTTTTTGCTATCCCCTTACAAATGCATCTTCTTTTTCATTTCTTCTTGATTTATTTATTTAATTGGTATTAGTTTTGGATTGACTGTACATCGGATTTTGGGTGATGATTTGTTTTATTTATTCATTGATTGATTTATTTTTTATTTTCTCCTCCACCTCTTTTTTCTTTTTTTCCTTTTTTCCCTTTTTTTTTGGATCGTTCATACAGGTACTCATCAGGGAAAGCAAAGGGGTTTTGCCGGTCCCTGAATACGCGTTCTCTTCGGAGGGATCCTCTCACGATCCGCGCACCAAGCTCCACTGGATTCTCTTCGAAAGGGCATGCCATTTTCCAAGAGAGCTGATTGGTCAGTAGGCGGTGCTTTTATACCCGGCGATCTGTATCTCGAACATAACCTGCTCCGGAGCAGGTTAGCTGTTCAGCATAAGTTACCATGGCGATGTGCCCCGATAAGAAGTGAACCACCGTCGTAGTCCTGAAAACCCAGGGTTAAACCTGAAGTTACCTCGCTAACCCCAAATCCCGCTTCGTAGTACAGGCCCCTGGTCTTGGTTTCTCCGTGTTTATAAGAACTTCCTGGACTCAAAAGACCAGGATTCCTTGCGAAAAGAACATGAAGAAAACAGATTCCTGTTCCTTCTGATGGGGAAATCCCGTTAGGCTAAACATGACCGAATATTCGGGATAGAAAAGGAGGAACCCAGAGATCGTTTTTGGGGTTTTTAAAAACCAGAATATGAGCAAATTCAGGTTATTCAAAGGGGTTATTGGTCGGGCGCGGCGGCGGGGTGGAGCCATTCTCAGGTGTCTATGTCTTATGTTGTCAGTATGAATGGGGGGATGTTGGACCATTTCCCCTCCGTCTGGGGGCTCCGGCGGCGCCGGGGGCGCCCGTGGAGGTACGGTGGGGCCCTGGCCCGGCTCGGAGGGCCGGCCCCCGTCTACTGGATGGCCGGTGGGGGAGCGTGGGCGTCCTCCCAGGGCCGGCTCTGCTGGTCCTGCCTCCTGGCTTCGGCCTCCGCTCCCCCTCCTTCCCCCCCTACACGATGCATACGCACATAGGCGAAGGGGTGGGGGGTCCAGAGTGTGGGGGGCATTGTCCCGCGTGGCCCGGCACTCCCCGCCTCACGGTTTTAATAACACTGTAGACACTGCACATTCAACATTTAATAAATACATTTAACAAGGATACTTAGTTTTGGAGGGGGGGGGGGGATCATTGTCAGTATGATACCCTGAACTCCCCCTCCCTGTTTTTATGGCATTAATTACATGCACACAACACCAGGGGCGGGAGGGGGTCCCACATCACCCGCGTTCCCTCACCGGCCTGGGACAGGTGGGTCGCGATGCCCAGGCCAGGCGGGGCGCGACGCGCAGCCTGGGGTGCCTTCTGGCGGTGCTGGACCCCCCCGGGGAGGGGGAAACGTGATGGTGCGTGATGGTGTGTCTGTGTCGGTGAGAATGCGGTATGGAAGGGTCCTGCCATGGAGGATTTGAGCCTCCATTGGCAGGACAACAAAATTTAATGGTGCCTCGCTGGCGGTGGGTTTCCTCCCTCCTACTTCTCCCCTCTGTGGGGTTGCTGGTGGCCTGGGTTCCGGGTTCTTCCTCGTCGGCCCCTGGTCTCGTGGGTGGCGGGGTGGCTCCCCCCCTCCCCCACTATAGATGCACTTCAGTTGGAGCTTTGATAGGATTTTTACACACACACACGCACACACACACATCTCAAGATCTCAAGATTTGGGTCGATTGCTGCTCGTGTTTTGGTCGGCTCCGTGTCGGTTTTGTGTTTCATTCGTGGTCTTTGTTGCAGATTTCCAGCGCTCGACGTGAGGCCTCCGCGTGTTCTTGCTTTCTGGTTTAGCAGTGGATCTGTTTGGTAATTCTACACAATGTTTCTGAAACAGTTCTATCAGCATTCTGGGAGCTGATTGGTCCTTACAGCATCATTAGCTGCAATACTTGCTGTTTAATCTCAATATAATACTAGTATTAATATGTTGCAGAACTACAGTCATATAATTCATGCAACAGCTCAAAAAACTGTTTTAATAACACTAACCCAAATCTATATCGGAATCGAATCGGCTCGAATCAAAACGTGATAATCGATTCTGAATCTTAAGAATCGGAATCGAATCGATTCTTGACATTTGAATCGATCCCCAGCCCTACATTTTCAGTATAAATACGACTGGATTGATGACCACAGTGTGAATTTCTCTTCTACTGTACCTCTGTGGTTTGAGAAAAGTGAAAAAACTCCGGCTGGAAAACATTGTGCAAGATATAATAAAAGCTTGTTTTAACATTTGATTCTTTTCACCGGTTTTCTTACGGTGCACCGGACAAACCGACACGAGGATCTTTCAATTCACAACATGTGCTTTGTTCGGGGGTGAATGCCTACGATGTCGCTCCGGAGCAACCTCTTCATATGTCACTGCGGTAAATGGCGGGGGGGCCGAGGAGAAGTCATCTTTCGTCTTCCTGAGCTCCTGCAGCATTTAACTGAGAGACCCCCGGGGAAGGGGGGAGGAATCATCAGATGACTGTCTCTTCCTCCTCCAGATCTCTCCGTTCAGACGGTACTAGGAGTTTAGCTCAGGCCGCGGGGCTAATGGGGCGTGAAGTGTCGGCCTCAAGTGCAGCGGGCTCCTAACCTGCCGGTGACACCGACTACATGAGGCCGTTATTGTGACCTAAGTGATCTGTATGATAACTTCATTTGACTGGTGACAATTAGTGACCTTTCTCTGATCCCACAGCCTTCCGTTTCAATTATACCTTGGTAGAGAGTTTGGTTGGGAGAGCCGGGTGAGACGCTCCGCTGTGGCCGGACCGGCTGCTTCCCTGCTTTTACTACGTCGTACCGTTGCAACGTTACATACATTTAAGAAGGAAAATACAAATACAGTCAATCAATGTCATCACCAGTTGTGTTGCATATCAAACCAGGAGTCCTGACTTTTGTTTTCTTTCCTTTAAAGGTTGCGTGATGAGTGCACCTTTCCTAGTGCGACACATCAACAGAGGACGGTGTTACTCAGCCATGATACCAGACATGTGTTGACCGACTGCTGCTTCAGCTTCTTCTTCCTGAAGCTCCTTGAGTCTGGAGGTGTTGTGCAACCAGCACTTTCAACCACGGCACACTCGGACTTGGGAGGCATTTTCTGGGCAGTTCAGTCTGTCATTATGCGTTGCACAGACAAAGACAGGGTCACTGCAGCGTTACATGCAGCCATTGGGAAGTATAATCCAGAATCCCGGCATACACTTTCATTGCTATGCTGATGATACGCAGCTCTACTTGTCTATGAAGCCGGATGAAACAGAACCGTTAGTTAAACTTCAGGCATGTCTTAGGGACATCAAGGACTGGATGTCCAGAAATTCCTTGCTTCTAAATTCAGATAAAACAGAGGTTATCATTCTTGGTCCAGAGCATCTTAGGAAGGGATTAGATGGTGCTGCGATGGCTTCCAGTGCAACTGTGAGAAACCTTGGTGTTGTTTTCGATCAGGATTTGTCGTTTAAACCATATGTTAATCAAGTTTGTAAAATAGCATTTTTCCATCTCCGTAATATTGCAAAGATTAGGAAAATCCTCTTGCAGAGTGATGCAGAAAAACTAGTTCATGCGTTTGTATCTTTTAGACTAGATTACTGTAATGTGTTATTAGCAGGATGTCCAAGTAATTTGCTGAATAGGCTCCAGCTGATCCAAAATGCAGCAGCACGAGTGCTGACAGGAATTAGCAGGAGAGACCACGTCTCTCCAGTGTTAGCGTTGCTCCATTGGCTACCTGTAAAATTCAGAATCCAATTTAAAATTATATTACTTGCATATAAAGCCCAAAACGGCTTAGCTCCGCATTATTTGCAAGACCTGATAGTGCCTTATGTTCCTGGTAGAGCTCTCTGTTCTCAGAGTGTAATGTAATATTAATAATGCTAATACTAATACTTTGTGTTTGTAATTTATTTCCTTTGTTTATTACAGAAACACTTTCATCTGTTCATCATTTCAATCATTCAATCAGTTCAGTCCTGTCACCATCCGTCATCTGTATGTGAATCTCCAATACAGTAACGTGTGGAACAATCAGATGTCTGCGTGTTCTCTGACCAGAACCCTGTAGTGGTCAATATTCACATTACACCAGTTTCTCAGGGTTCGAATCCCCAAAAACTGGGGTCTTTGACATGCCAGTTTGAGATCTAAATATGTTGTTATATCGTTATTGAATACACTGTATTTTTTATTTGTTGCATTGATTGACTGAATGTGCCTATATTTTCAACACTGTGCCTAGTTTTATGTTTTACACTATGCAATACGTTTTACACTGTACAATATGTTTTTATACAGAAATTTGGATTTTTTTCTTTATCCTTTTGAAAAAAAAAACTGTCTTTGACAGATCACCTGTTTTGGCGTATTTGTTACAAGGTGGTGGTGGTGTGTGAGGGGGTATATGTGAGGGGGTGTGTGTGAGGAGGTATATGTGAGGGGGTGCGTGTGAGGGGGTGTGTGTGAGGGGGTGTGTGTGAGGGGGTGTGTGTGTGTGAGGGGGTGTGTGTGAGGGGGTGTGTGTGTGTGTGAGGGGGTGTGTGTGAGGGGGTGTGTGTGAGGAGGTATATGTGAGGGGGTGTGTGTGTGTGAGGGGGTGTGTGTGAGGGTGTGTGTGTGTGTGAGGGGGTGTGTGTGAGGAGGTATATGTGAGGGGGTGTGTGTGTGTGAGGGGGTGTGTGTGAGGGTGTGTGTGTGTGAGGGGGTGTGTGTGAGGAGGTATATGTGAGGGGGTGTGTGTGTGTGAGGGGGTGTGTGTGTGTGAGGGGGTGTGTGTGAGGGGGTGTGTGTGTGTGAGGGGGTGTGTGTGAGGGTGTGTGTGTGTGAGGGGGTGTGTGTGAGGAGGTGTGTGTGTGAGGGGGTGTGTGTGAGGAGGTATATGTGAGGGGGTGTGTGTGTGTGAGGGGGTGTGTGTGAGGGGGTGTGTGTGTGTGAGGGGGTGTGTGTGAGGAGGTGTGTGTGTGAGGGGGTGTGTGTGAGGAGGTATATGTGAGGGGGTGTGTGTGTGTGAGGGGGTGTGTGTGAGGGGGTGTGTGTGTGTGAGGGGGTGTGTGTGAGGGGGTGTGTGTGTGTGAGGGGGTGTGTGTGTGTGTGAGGGGGTGTGTGTGAGGGGGTGTGTGTGAGGAGGTATATGTGAGGGGGTGTGTGTGTGTGAGGGGGTGTGTGTGAGGGTGTGTGTGTGTGTGAGGGGGTGTGTGTGAGGAGGTATATGTGAGGGGGTGTGTGTGTGTGAGGGGGTGTGTGTGAGGGTGTGTGTGTGTGAGGGGGTGTGTGTGAGGAGGTATATGTGAGGGGGTGTGTGTGTGTGAGGGGGTGTGTGTGTGTGAGGGGGTGTGTGTGAGGGGGTGTGTGTGTGTGAGGGGGTGTGTGTGAGGGTGTGTGTGTGTGAGGGGGTGTGTGTGAGGAGGTGTGTGTGTGAGGGGGTGTGTGTGAGGAGGTATATGTGAGGGGGTGTGTGTGTGTGAGGGGTCGTGTGTGAGGGGGTGTGTGTGTGTGAGGGGGTGTGTGTGAGGGTGTGTGTGTGTGAGGGGGTGTGTGTGAGGAGGTGTGTGTGTGTGAGGGGGTATATGTGAGGGGGTGTGTGTGAGGGGGTATATGTGAGGGGGTATATGTGAGGGGGTGTGTGTGAGGGGGTGTGTGTGAGGAGGTATATATGAGGGGGTGTGGTCCAACTTAATAATTGCGGGGTAAAGGGGAGGTAATTATCAGACGTTTTGCCAATTGTTCAAATCTTTATAATTATAATCTACAACTACCAGGTAATATTATGGAAACAACACACGCTTTCTTTTACAGTCCAGTTTCACTTCAATTAATGGGTAAATATCAGGTAATTATTTCTGTACTTAATGAGGAAGTACCAGGTAATATTATGGAAACAACACACGCTTTCTTTTACAGTCCAGTTTCACTTTAATTACTGAGTAAAAGCCAGGTAAAAATGTCTGTACTTATTGGGTAAATACTTAGGAAATAGAATTTCTGGGCAAGTAACTATCTCCTACACAAGCCACAGACCCAGCAGCACATCTATCATCTCCTCCAGGTTCTACATCTTTAGTGTTGTTGTCTTCTCCGTTTCGATCACACAATCAAATACGTCACAGCAGCTTCTCCAACCTCCTACTTCTGATCTGGGTATCTAGAAACAAACGGGGCGTGGCTCCCTAGGGAGGCGTCCAGGAGGATCCGGTACAGATGCCCAAGCCACCTCAGCTGACTCCTCTCAATGTGAAGGAGCAGCAGCTCGACTCCGAGCTGCTCCCAGGTGACCGAACTCCTCACCCTATCTCTAAGGGAGGAAACTCTTCTCTAAGGGAGGAAACTCATCTCTAAGGGAGGAAACTCATCTCTAAGGGAGGAAACTCATCTCTAAGGGAGGAAACTTATCTCTAAGGGAGGAAACTTATCTCTAAGGGAGGAAACTCCTCTCTAAGGGAGCGTCCAGCCACCCTGCGGAGGAAACTCATCTCTAAGGGAGGAAACTCATCTCTAAGGGAGGAAACTCATCTCTAAGGGAGGAAACTCATCTCTAAGGGAGGAAACTCATCTCTAAGGGAGGAAACTCCTCTCTAAGGGAGGAAACTCATCTCTAAGAGAGGAAACTCACCTCTAAAGGAGCGTCCAGCCACCCTGCGGAGGAAACTCATCTCTAAGGGAGGAAACTTATCTCTAAGGGAGGAAACTTATCTCTAAGAGAGGAAACTTATCTCTAAGGGAGGAAACTTATCTCTAAGAGAGGAAACTTATCTCTAAGGGAGGAAACTTATCTCTAAGAGAGGAAACTTATCTCTAAGGGAGGAAACTTATCTCTAAGAGAGGAAACTTATCTCTAAGGGAGCATCCAGCCGCCCTGCGGAGGAAACTCATCTCTAAGGGAGGAAACTTATCTCTAAGGGAGCGTACAGCCACCCTGCGGAGGAAACTCATCTCGGCCGCTTGTATCCGCGATCTTGTCCTTTCGGTCACTACCCAAAGTTCATGACCATAGGTGAGGGTAGGTGTGTAGATTGACCGGTAAATCGAGAGCTTCGCCTTTCGACTCAGCTCCATCTTCACCACGACGGTCCAGTACATCGACCGCATTACTGCGGACGCTGCACCGATCCGTCTGTCAATCTCCCGCTCCATCGTTCCCTCACTCGTGAACAAGACCCCGAGATACTTGAACTCCTCCACCTGAGGCAGGACTTCTCCACCCACCTGGAGAAGGCATGCCACCCTTTCCCGGTGGAGAACCATGGCCTCGATTTTGGAGGTGCTGATTCTCATCCCTGCCGCGTCGCACTCGGCCGCAAACCGCCCCAGCACATGCTGAAGGTCCCGGTAGGGAGGAAAGGGAAAGGGCAGCCCTGCCGGAGTCCAACATGCACCGAGAACAAGTCTGACTTACTGCCGGCAATGCGAACCAAACTCCTGCTCCGATCATACAGAGACCGACTAACCCACGACCCACTAAATACCATTAAATCCATTTTATGTACAAGTTTTCAAAAAGCTTAAGACAGGGATATTCCACTTACGGCCCGCCAGGAGCTTTTATGTGGCCCCTGGTCATATTTCAAAAAGGGGGGGAAAGTAGTGTCGTCCTGATCGATCGGCGTCACTTCCGGTCGGCAAGTGAAACTAACAAGGTTTACATATCGCATTTTGTTAATTAATAAAAGTTTCAGATGCTTGGTGCCTTTTCAGTTGGTTAATGATTCATTGGACAGAGTTTGTACATGTTAATTTCTGCTGAAGATGTTTTTTACTACTTGGGATTTTTTGCCAGTGTTGCACAGTGTTAATGTTTGTCACATTATCTGTTATTAACTCCGTTTATAGAGGACTAGTTTACATCATTAGCTTCTAGGATTGGCCTGAAATGTTTTTCATTTGAATCTCTAAATGAGGACTTTGCATTTCTTCTAAACCTCCTATAATTTCATGTGATTGTTTTGTTTTGATATAAAGCAAAGATGTGTCATAAATAAAGGAGCTTATGGTTAATATTTTGGTTCCTTATTTATAACATCAAACTGGCTACTATGGACTGAAATGCTTAATATAATCTTGGTGGAAAGTGGTGCTTTGTCATTATGGCGTGTTTTATTAAAAGTAGGTCAATATCAACTTCATTAAGTTTGCACAATGCATGGTTTCAAAATGAACCTAAAATAATATTTCTTTATCTGAATATTATATTTAACATTCACAATGACTAAATCTGGAGACAATTAATACATAATTATTCTGTAAACTAGACAGATATATTCTCCTGCTCATCCCTGAGCACAAATGTATTATATATACATAAATTTTCCGCAGTGTGGCCCTCTCCATACAGTCTTTTTTGCAGATGTGGCCCCCGGCCTAATCTAGTTGAGACCCCTGGCTTAAGATCTCTTTAGCAATAAACGAAGGCATTTTAATTCACAATATTGCGTATGAACTCAGAGCAACACTATTAAGACACTTAGGGCCTGATTTACTAAAGGTTTGCGTGCGTAAAAACGTGTGCAAACTTGACATCACCCGCAAACCAATGTGCAAGCTGATCTACTAACAGCGTGCAAAGACGACTGCGTCTCTCAAATGAGCAAAATAGCACACGCTGTTCACTTAGTACTTTTGCCCTGATGAATAATCAATATGGGGCGTACCCGCCAAAAATCACTAAATACTGGGAGGGGAAGATGCAAATATCTCCATTTACCACACGCAATGAGATTTACCAAGCCTGAAAGTAATTGCGGGGATTGTGATTGCGTCTGTATTTAATACGTTTGAAAGGAAGGTGCTAATCTGCTGCTGCTGTTATTGTGGCAAGGAGGCGACATCCAAAATCAAAGAATACGCAGAGAGAGAGTCTTTATTCTGATGCATGCTATTTTAAAAATGGTTGCACAAGTTTTATTAAAGGCCACTTTTTCTTTAGTTCTTCGCCTTATATCTTGCCACCTTCTTTTAACCTCATCTGCCGTTCTTTTTGTCTTACTGCATTTATTCTATCACAGATTTTCTCCCATATTGGTAATGTTTAAATTTCTTTGCTGTAGTTCATGAATGTGTTTATTTGCCTCTTCCACTAATATCTCTAACTCCAACTCGCTTGCGACTATCTTGCTTTCCATCCAGACTCTCCATGGCGCAAACCGTAAGACACGCAACACCTCATTTAAATACTGCTGTTTGCACCTGTTATCAATTGCACAAGCAATCTTAGTTGATCACCCGCAAAACACACAACAACAGCACGTGCAAACTTTTTCAGTGCACACGCAATTTAGTACTCTTTATTTAGGATCTTAGTAAATCAGGCCCTTATTGAGCGTCTGAATGCTCTTTTCTGTGATTAAAATGACTCCTTGAATAGTAAAGGTTATGGGGAAAGTGCAAGGCAGGTTTTATCAGTTATCAGTTATCAGTTGCACGGTGTTCGTTGACACGTGAACTTCTATCAGTTGTGATTGCAGTGAAGCGGCTTCATCTTTCTTTTCTGGAGCCACATTTTCAATAATATTCTCAGAAAACTATTCTCAGAAACCAAAACTTTGCCGTTGCCACTTTTCTCTTTCTTCCTTTTGTTTTTTCATTTATACGCTATATAAAGTTTATGGGGTGTTGGTGGTTGAGATGTGCCGTGTATCTAGATGTGACATTCTCCAGGCTGTCAGTGATTCATCTGAACATCATAGGACTGTGCGTTTCTTTCTTGGCAATACTTCTCTTCCTCTCCTATCTTCCATCAGCATCACGCTGAATCAAACTTGAGAAACCGTCGTGACAGGAACTTGATATAAAAACCTCACTCTTTCATTTCACCTAACTGTTCTCCAACGGCTGCAAATCCACCGCAGGTAGATTTAATTATGCCTCTCTTTAAATCCAATTATATCCATGGAAATTACATAATGTCCTCGTCTACAACGGCATTTTGACTCAATCTCCTTTTGAGGACAAGAAGTCAAGAACCGATTCCTCAAAGACAATACGATCAGTACTGGAGTTGAGGAGGGATGAGGGGGGACGGCATCCCCCCCTGAAATAAAAATGGTCCAAATCATCCCCCCTGAAATAAAAATGGTCCAAATCATCCCCCCTGAAATAAAAATGGTCCAAATCATCCCCCCCTGAAATAAAAATGGTCCAAATCATCCCCCCTGAAATAAAAAGGGTCCAAATCATCCCCCCCTGAAATAAAAATGGTCCAAATCATCCCCCCCTGAAATAAAAACGGTCCAAATCATCCCCCTGAAATAAAAACGGTCCAAATCATCCCCCTGAAATAAAAACGGTCCAAATCATCCCCCCCTGAAATAAAAACGGTCCAAATCATCCCCCCCTGAAATAAAAACGGTCCAAATCATCCCCCCTGAAATAAAAATGGTCCAAATCATCCCCCCTGAAATAAAAACGGTCCAAATCATCCCCCCCTGAAATAAAAACGGTCCAAATCATCCCCCCTGAAATAAAAACGGTCCAAATCATCCCTCCTGTAAAACTGCCATCCCTCCTTTCCATCCCTTATGTCATTTTATCAATGAATGTGGTTTTACTGCTATTTCAACATTTAGAGTCATCACCAGAAAAATAACTTATTTGACAATTTTCACCTGTTTCAGGTAAATTTTCACTTGAAATAAGTAGAAAAATCTGCCAGTGGAACAAGATTTATCTTCTTATTACAAGCAAAAAAATCTTGTTCCACATGCAGATTTTTCTACTTATTTCAAGTGAAAATCTACTTGAAACAGGTGAAAATTGTTGTTTTTTCCAGTGATGAGTCTTGTTTTAAGTGTAATTAGATTTTTTTTACTAAAATGAGACATTTTAACTAGAAATAAGACAAATATTCTTGTTAAGATTGTGAGTTTTTGCAGTGATCCATGTTACTTATCCTGTGAAGGACAGAGTCATATTGATAAGTTCAGAAAAGTGTTTTTTATTGTTGTGTTTTGATGTATTTGATGTAAGCCCAGTGGATATTTAAAGCTTACAGAAGGCTGCATTTAACTGCTGCTATGTCATTCCTGCAGTATTTCTGCAGCTGTTTTGGTCACTGCTATTGGCCGGGTTTCCCAGATCCAACCTCTCTTAAGGATTTAAGAGAGGTTCAAAGAAGGTTTGAACTAAGAGAGAATCCTAAGATATGGGTGTTTCCCAGATGACTTCTTAACACCGTCCTTTAGTTTCGCTCTTTCAGACGCTCTTTGGAGCAGCTGTCCAGTTCTGAAACCAAATCAATCGATGCCAGGCAAATCGATCACCGATCACTATCAGCGCATTTTCACACGCAGCACTGCTACCTAACGCACTAATTCACTGCTGCCTGTGCGTTATAATGAAAAATTAAGATGATAAATATAATTCAATGACCCTTTTTCATCCAAACGGTGCGTTACTCCGTTATTTCTGGCTACAGTGAGGCTTTTTTTCCCCACACGCAGAAACCGGGAGGAAACGTGGTGGGCGTGTGTGTGCGTTCAAAAACATGAGCCAAGAGAAGGCGAGTTTCGCAAATCGCAACGTGGAATTACAGCAATCCCTGGTTTTTCGAAGGGGTTATGTTCCAAAAAGAACCCGTGATAAGTGAAATTCTTTTTACATTTATAGAGGGCTTCTAATTGCAGAGATCAGAACCGCCTTGCACGTATTCCACTGCTCTTCTGATGCCGCTGCATCCCGACTCGCGCTGTAGCGTCTGTTTATCCTAAACCCAGCGGTGCAGGTGGGTTTTTTCAAGAGAAGAAAATAGTTATGGGTCGTTGTCTTTGCTCTTTTTTCTTCTGGGCAAAAAGATTCTTTAATATAAACCGACACCATTGATTATATTTGAGACTGTAATGAACGATTCATCAAAGGATCCCGTTCTTCAGCTGCTGCTTCCCTGTCATCACATGTAGGTGCTCGGGCTCGGGCTCGGGCGCAGGAGGATCGGTGTGACGGCTGCCTGGACAGCGCGGTCCGACAGCACGTCCAGGGGACTGAAGTGCTGACGCATGAATGCGTTCATAAAAACAGTTCTGCTTCGCGCAGATTTGCAGCGAGAACATGCTGTATAGCAGCCAAATTATCAAATAAATGATATTCATGATGATCGTTTTATTTGAGCGTAATGCATAAAGCATATACAGGAACACACTTGCTATTCCTTATTTTTCTTTTTTTTCCCCTTTGCTGTCACCAATGAATGATAAACAATATAAATCTATAAATCTAAAAGTATAAAATAGATAAAAATTTGTGCGGGGTGCATTGTTTTAATATCTCATTGCTTGGTGTGATATTGATTTGCCTGACGCGGCTGGATCTGTGAGTCTTTGTTCACTAAGATGGTTGGAAAGACTGGGTCAGCAGCATCTTTCATTTCCTTCTTAATGAAAGAGATTCTTAAGCTAAGAGCGACTCTGGGAAACGCGATTTTCTTTCACAGGCTCCTTAAGAAGGTTTGAAAGAAGTCTTTCGCTGTTAAGAGCTACTTAACTGATCTGGGAAACCCGGCCATTATTTGTAATATATTATATTATTATCTGTCCCCATATGATAAAATCCACCATCCCCCCTGATTCTTTTTTACAACTCCAGTACTGGTTACGAAGATGAAAAGAAGAGGAGGGATTTTAACACTTCATACATCCTTTAAAAAGCTGCTTCCTGCAGCACAGCTGTCACAAGCAGCAGCAGCAAAAACCATAAACCAACCTGGATAAACTCACAGTGAGTACTTTATCATCCTCTTTACACAACAATGTGCTCGTCCTTTATTCCTTTCCCTTTTTCTGCCAACCCTTTAAGCTGAACATTGACGGTTCTGAGTTTAGAGTTTATTTTAAAAATAATTGAAAAACACAAATACAGATAATAATCAATCAATTGAGGTTTGTAAAATGGGACTCCCCAGAAGCTACTGTAGCTTATGAATAGGGGCCCAGTCACACAGCAGAACAACTATAAATTACACATATAATACATATACATACAGTATAATAACCTTATAACCTAAAAAAGAAAAAAAAACACACAATAAAACCCTGAGACCTCCTGAGATTTCCTAGATACAAAGATATTCTTATAAAAATAATACATCAGGTATTGGTACATAAAACATTTAATAAGACACATAATTTAATAATTTTTGTTTTAGTCTCTTTTTAAAAATGGAGAGGGATCAAGACTCTTTTATAGCATTTTATATCTCATTCCAAATCTTTTGACCTTTACAGGAAACACTGAAACTTGTACATTTCAGTTTCCTTTTCTTTCCCTTTAAACGTTGTTTTCCCCTTGTGGTGAGTTCATGTGTTCATGAGTGGGAGCATAAATGGGGATGAGATTAAATTTTGAATACACTCAACCTCGATGGATATACATTTTACAATAGAAATAGATCTGGCAGACCAGGTGGTGGCGTATGTTTATATATAAATGCACTGTTTTCTGTATATGTTCATACTGTTGTCCCGATCGATTGGTACGGTGGCCGACGAGGGCCAAACGCACTGCAACGGCCTAATGCGTCTCAGTTCAGGAAAACGGCTTCAAGTACAGAAACGATTCAAATTCACAAACTCAAAACGAGGAACAAAAAGAGGAACGTGGTGCAAATGAAAAAACGTGCTGCAAAAAACAAAGACAAATGCAGCATCATCAAACGCTGCAAATAGAGAAATGATGCAAAGCACAAAAACGATATAAAACAAGAAACATCTTCAAAAGAAAAACACTTCATAACCAGTTACCAAACCTGCAAGGGGCGCTCTCGGCGTAACAGCTCAATGGACAGACACACAGGATGTAGAGAGAGACCGAACAGTTGACTCCACATTGCACATTAAAAATTACTCGTAGAGACGTTGAACACTAACCTTTTCACGTATTTTCTCGTTCGTTGTTCTTCTTATTCCTCGCTCTTCATATTTCTTCCTTTTCACTTACGTCCTCTTTGTCTTCTTCTTCTCCTCTCACGTAAAAAACACCGGTGCATCAGCAAAAATAGTGCCCGGTAATTCACTTCCGTTGTGGCTTTTTTATTTGCGTTGTTTTTATTTTATTTGCAGCTGCGTTTCTTTATATTTGAAGTGTTTCTTTAATTTTCAGCAATGGCGGGTCTCGGCCACCGTATGATAAGCTTTGTTTTGATCCAATGATGCTGTCAGTGAAAAAAAAAATATGTCCATGTTGGAGAGAATGGACAATACATTTATTTTACTTTTTTTTACATTACTTTTTTACTTAATTCATTGCCAAAATGTATCTGATCGGGAAAAAGTATCGGAAATGTATCGGGAGCCAAAGAAAGTGATCGGATCGGGAAAAATCGGGATCGGCAGAAACTCAAACTCAAGTGATCGGGATTGCATCGGGAGTTAAAAAATCCTGATCGGGACAACCCTAATATGTTCTTTTACCAACATGACAGGTTAGGATGGCGTTTGAAGATTTCACAGCCAACTTGACTGAAAGTTCCCAGAACCGGAGCAGCTGTGACGTGTTCGTGTACCAGAGAGCCGCCGTGGTCCTCTTCCCCATCTTCTACTCGCTGGTGTTCGTCATCAGCGTCTGCGGAAACTCTCTGGTTCTCTACGTCATCTGCCAGAGGAAGCAGAAGTTCAACTCCACGTCCGTCTACCTGGTCAACCTGGCGTTGTCCGACACCTTGTTCACGCTGGCGCTGCCCGGGAGAATTATTTACTACGTCCGTCACTTCGACTGGCCCTTCGGGGACTTTCTGTGCAGGACCACCACGCTGCTCTTCTTTGCAAACACCTATGCAGGTAATAAAACAGCTGCCGATTTTACACTGCAAAAACTCAAAATCTTACCAGGAATATTTGTCTTATTTCTTAGTTAAAATGTCTCATTTTTAGTCAAAAAATCTCATTCCCCACTCCCGACCCTGGTGTTGAGTGTATGTAATTAATGCAATAAAAACAGGGAGGGGGAGGTCAGAGTATCATACTGACAATGATCCCCCCCCTCCAGTTAAATGTATTTATTAAATGTTGGATGTGCAGTGTCTACAGTGTTATTAAAACCGTGAGGCGGGGAGTGCCGGGCCACGCGGGACAATGCCCCCCACGCCCCGGACCCCCCGCCCCTTCGCCTATGTGCGTATGAATCGTGTACTGTAGGGGGGGCAGGAGGAGGAGCGGAGGCCGAAGCCAGGAGGCAGGACCAGCGGAGCCGGCCCTGGAAGGACGCCCACGCTCCCCCACCGGCCATCCAAGTTGACGGGGGAGTGGAGGCAGACATTATTTCACTACTAATATGATCTGATAGAAGATTCCTAAAGTGGTTAATACAGTACATAAGCTGGACTTTTGTTTCCAATTCACTAGAATGGTTTTCTTTGCGATACATAAGCAAGTGAGAACCAGGTGTATCCGGTTAGATTCCATTTGAATATCTCCCAGGTGACCTAATATACATATCGTGGGGCACACTGGAATTCTGTAGTATAATACATTTTTATTTTAGATTACACTGAAAATAATTACGATCGTGTAACTGTAACTGTTGTTATAAGGTGCAGGTCAGACATGAATGAATGATAACATATATTATGAACAGATGAGATGTGATTACCGGTATATGATTTACAGGACTGTCTCAGAAAATTAGAATATTGTGATAAAGTTCTTTATTTTCTGTAATGCAATTAAAAAAAACAAAAATGTCATACATTCTGGATTCATTACAAATCAACTGAAATATTGCAAGCCTTTTATTATTTTAATATTGCTGATTATGGCTTACAGTTTAAGATCAAAATTCCCAGAATATTCTAATTTTTTTAGATAGGATATTTGAGTTTTCTTAATCTGTAAGCCATGATCAGCAATATTAAAATAATAAAAGGCTTGCAATATTTCAGTTGATTTGTAATGAATCCAGAATGTATGAAATTTTTGTTTTTGTAATTGCATTACAAAAAATCACAATATTCTAATTTTCTGAGACAGCCCTGTACATGTACATCATTTACAGTTCAAAATTGTTCTGTACATGTAGTAAATATCTAATCTAACAACATAAATATCTGTGGCTTGCATATCTTTTTTTTTTAAATAGAGCGGATGCGGCTTGTATATCTTTTTTTAATTATTTTTTTAAAAATAGAGCAGATGCGGCTTATATGCAGGTGCGACTTATAGTTCAGAAAATACGGTATATGATTTACACAGATTTACAATGGAATATGACCTTGTGGTTTTCTATAATCTGTGTTTCCGGCAGGTATCGGCTTCATGACGTGCATCAGCCTGGACCGCTACCTGGCCATGGTTCACCCGCACCGGCTGCAGAGCTGGCGCAGCGTCAAGGTCGTCCGCCGAGTCTGTTTCCTGGTCTGGGCGTTGGTGTTGGCGGAGACGGCTCCTCTGCTGTTCCGCGGCACGCTGCACGAGCGGCGGGGGAAACGAACGTGCATGGAGTACTTCAACCTGGAGGGCTCCCGCTCCACTCCCGTCTTCCTGGTCCTGGCCTGCGTCGTCTCCTTCTGCTGCCCGCTCGCCGTCATCGTGGGCTGCTACGCCAAGGTCAACCTGAAGCTCCGCGCCGCGGCCAAGCACAGCTCGGTGACGGGGAGGACCAGGAGGAACCACCGGGCCAACCTCATCATCCTCCTCATCCTCCTCACCTTCGTCGTCTGCTTCAGCCCCTACCACGTCAACATGATGCAGTTCATGTTCAGGAAGATGAACGGCCAGCCGAGCTGCGACGAGCTGAGAGCCTTTAAGATGTCGCTACAGGTATGAACTCGTAGTTTCAGTCCAAATTAAGGCCCCGTTTACTCGTAGGAAAAACAGTGGTGTTTTCATGCGTTTTGGTCGTTCGTTTACATTTTTTCCAGGATTCTGATTGGCTAGCATGACTTTATCTTCTCGTTACACTGCCCCCTGTAGGTTTGGCTGCTCATAGCACCTTAGCAGATATTTATGCAGGTTCCTGGAAATGATGGGATTTTTCAAAACGTAGAGGGGGAAATATCCGTTTTTGTAAATACCCGGCTATGTGTAAACGTGGCCTCAAATGTTCCACCATCAGTTTACGTCTTTTTTAATCCCTCGTCACTCTGCAGATTACGGTTTCGTTAATGAACTTCAACTGCTGCCTGGACCCGGTCATCTACTTCTTTGCCATAAAGACGTACAAGAAGCGAGTGATGAGTCTGTTCAAGGACTATCTCCGTACGTCTGGCGCCGCCTCCAAAATGACGGCCGAGAATAGCAGCAGCAACACCTGAGAGAAACCACGCTGGCATCGGCGGCAGCAGCATCCGCATCGTCCCACACATCCAACCAGAGCATCGCCACGGAGACCTACTTTAAAACATGTATCTGGTTCACAGAAGTGTTTCTGTCATGCCAGAGTTTGCATGTACACAGAGAATCAGGGCCATGCAGGATTTTTTTTTATATTGTGCATTTCGTGTCAAAGTGTCGAGAAAAAAGTCGAAATGTCGAGAATAATGTTAAAATACAATTTCAAGAATTAAAGCTGCAAGCAGCGATGAACGGGCCCTCGTGCGTGCAATTTTCACCAATAAAGGTCAAGGACTCAAAACTAAGTCCGATGACACCACCCATGACTCTTTATGTCAAACCATTCAAAAGTTATGGCAGAAAGTAGGAACTATCAAATATCGACCAATCAGATGAAGGGGCGGGGCTAATTTGCACCAATTATGGTCAAGTACTCAAAACCGAGTCTGATGACACCACCCACGAGTCTTTATATTAAACCATTCACAAGTTATGGCAGAAAGTAGGAACTATCAAATATGGACCAATCAGATGAAGGGGGGCGCTTTTGGCGTCTATCTTTGCTACGGTAACGCTTTTGACTGAGAAAAGTAATGTGCATCGTCGCAGGATGGAGACGCACATTTTGATGTATATGTTACGGTTCGGGTGAAGAAACGGCCGGAGGAATGGCATAAATTGCGCCAAAATTACATGATTAATTCAAAATGGCCGACTTCCTGTTGGGTTTCGGCCATGGAGCCAAGAGACTTTTTTAAAGTTGTGACATGATACAGGTGTGTACCGATTTTCGTGCATGTACGTCAAACCGTATTGTGGGGCTTTTGACTTTTTTCTCAACATTTTGACTTTTTTCTCGAGGTGCATAATGAAAAAAAACTCTTCCTCCTCTAAAATATTATTTTTATTTTTCTCCTGCCTGGCCCTAATACTCTTCCATATGTACAGTATGACCTGTCCATGAACATGTATTTAATTTCTTTTTCCTTCCTGTAATTTAGGAAATGTAAAATTTGCCTGTTCTATTATGCTATTTGTTGTAGAAATAAAATAATGTGTATTGTGTAGTAACAGTAGTGTCATGTAACAGCAGCAGTGTGAGTCTCAAAGGGCTGTTTGTGTGATTAGGTGTTGGTGAAGCTTCTCTAGAGGATTTTAGTTATTCATACAACAACAGCTCTCGTTTTCTTTTTGTGAGGAAGAGTTGTGGAAATGACCCATCAAATGCTCTTTAACAGGTTCTTTCCAACCAGGTGAATAACTCGACTGAAACTGAGTGTCTAAGTTACTAAGAATAAGACCTGAGAGATGATCCAGATTTCAGTAGATGTAGATGTAGATGATTTCAAATGCAGAATGACAGTGACTACGTCTCCATGCAGTCAAAATTGGGGTTACGGTCAATATTCCGGTTACTGAAACATTGGGAATAATGTGTTTCCATGCGTGAGCTAACAGGGTTATCCCTGTATACATGGTCAGAATCAGAATCAGAAAAAGCTTTATTGCCAAATCAGACATAAATCAGACGAGAGAACTTGACTCCGGTTCACACCGATGGCACCGTTAATACGGACGCCATTTTTTAGAGGAAGGATGACGCTGGGATGGAGGAGGAAAGAAAAAAGGCATCTTCACACTGTGTATTAATACCTAGTGTCAAGGTGCAAAAAAACACCTCAGCACAGAAAAACAAACATACACACAACAAAACAACATCATAACTTGCATGGGTATGGGGGATCCCGGCACAGTTCATCCAAGTGAGGGCCGCGGCAGCGTGGCTCTCGAACCCGACGTCCGTGTCAGGGGGGCTGATAAGAGGGGAGCCAGGGAAGGTGAAGATGAGGGGGTGTGGTTATCAGTAAGTGTGTGTGTGTGAGCGGTAAGTCTGTGAAAACTTTGCCCCAGAGCTGCTCCTCAGCCATTGTCCTTGATGTTATCAGGCGGCTCGGTACAGTTCTGAAAACAAGTCCACAGATGTTTTCTGAGAGAGGGGGAGGGTTAGTGGGGGCAGAGCCACTTGTTTACATTCCACCAGGGAGATTGTGACTGGAGCAGCGGGTCAAGCTGCCCTGTCAAGGTCAGATTATAGAATCAACAATTGTATTGAAAGAAAGGAAACAGGCAGACTCCAGTAATTTTCCGTCTGCCGTTAAGTCTCTGGTTCCTCAATGGCGACTCCAAACAGACGAATTTGTGATCAATTCCCGCCAAGCCGAGCTTCCAACTTCTCCAAGGTCTTATCCATCTTGCCAATGAGCTCAAAGACCGCCGCCAGCCTGCGATTCTGTTCGAGAATCACATCCAGCTTGCGGCTTTGCTCTCCCAGCGTTAAAGTTTGAGTGTTGATCCCTGTGCTCATTCCTTCAGCAACGTCCGGCAGCTCGGAAAGAGCCAAAACAGCTGTCGACGACTTACGCGTTTGTCGATAGGCCAGGAATCCCCCTCCTCCGATCAAGAGAAATCCTGCTATCATAAATCCAATTATGAAGCATCTTCAACGTCCTCGACAGACAGAATCGCCAAACACAACGGTTTCCAATGTTTCCAGGAATCCATAATGTATCCGGCAAAAAATGTCCCATCGGGCTAAGAGGGCTCCCTTACCCCCTGACTTCTCATCGCAAAAAGTTGGTCAATTGTGCTGAGAAACCAGTTAATCAATTCCATGATTGTAGGGTGATTAATCATTTGGGATATCTGGATCAAACCAGTGACGCATGGAGAACGTCATGAAGCAATTCCCCTCATTTCTGCTTCTTCTTCCTGTATCCAAATTCAAAACAACAACAACAACAGCAGCACGGAGGAAAATCAACATCCCAGTAGAAGTCGCCTTTTTCAGCGTCTTCCAGCGGAACTTGATCTGGTCTGGTGTTTGTACACTGCAAAAACTCACTTATTTCTAGTTAAAATGTCAAATTTTTAGTCAAAAAATCTCACTTAAAACAAGAGTCATTACCAGAAAAATAACTTGTTATTTGACAATTTTCACCTGTTTCAAGTAAATTTTCATTTAAAATAAGTAGAAAAATCTGCCAGTGGGACAAGATTTATCTTCTTATTACAAGCAAAAAAATCTTGTTCCACTGGCAGATTTTTCTACTTATTTTAAGTGAAAATCTACTTGAAACAGGTGAAAATTGTTGTTTTTTCCAGTGATGAGTCTTGTTTTAAGTGTAATGAGATTTTTATTTACTAAAAATGAGACATTTTAACTAGAAATAAGACAAATATTCTTGTTAAGATTTTGAGTTTTTGCAGTGTACAAATGCTGCTTCACGCAACCTTTCTCTCACCTTCTTGTAAATCTTCTATCCCGGTACTTTCTACCGTCTACAAATGCAGAAATGTTCATATCCTTCATTACATTTATGAAGTGATTAGTCTCCTCCTGGTCTTGGTTTCTCCGTGTTTATAAGAACTTCCTGGACTCAAAAGACCAGGATTCCTTGTGAACAGAGCATGTGCAGAAAACAAATTCCTGTTCCGTTTGATGGGGATATTCCGTTTGGTGTTTACATGACCCAATATTCAGGTTTTAAAAGGAGTAACCCAGGGCTCATATTCTGGTTTTTAAAAACCTGAATATGAGCAAATTCCGGTTATTCAAAGGGGTTATTGGTGTTTACATGGCCGTGCAAAACCGGGTTATTGCTGATATTCCGGTTTTAAAAGGGTTATTGATGCTGGAAACACAGTCAATGAAACAGAGAAGAATCATGATTTTAAGGCACAAAGGATGATTCATTCTTACGACTCTAGGAGACAAAAACATCTTTAAGGTCAGTGTTAATCTCTGTTTTTTGGTTTAATCAAGTAGCCGAGGCTGAATTTTCCATCACGGGGTCCAGTGTTGCAGCAAAACAGAGAGAGCAAGTAGGAGGAACTATGACACAATTCTGCCCTTTTGCCCTTTTGCACTATCACAAACATTGATCCTGCAGTCTTCCTAGCGCGAGCACGAGCTTCAGATCCTCCACTTCTGTTTCAAACCCACATGTGACTTGTGAGTGGGAGTAACGCAGATGAAAATCACCACTTCCTCACCCACCTTTCCTGCCTCCCCCCACGGGCCTCATCCCTGCCTTGCGGCGGCGCTGCGGCGCTGCGGCGTACTGATGTTAGCAGGTGCACCTTCTCTTTATAGCAGGTCCCACGTTTAAATTTAACCTTTATCATTTCCTGAGTTTTTGGAAAAGGAGGCCAGACATTCTGCATCAAAACACTGCACCAGAGCATGAAGAGTCGAAGTTTTACAGTGTTTGTGCACATAAAAGATTCTGCTCTCAAACATGGCAACAAGTCAATGACACACAGCAACATTTTTTAATTTACTGCACATCAGTTTGCAACTCATTGATCTATTGATGATTCAGTATTGCTTCAGCTTACGCTACTACGATGAGGAGTATCAATTGGTTTTGTGTCTTTGGGAGACATGGTGATATACAGCTGTGTATCGTCAGCATAACTATGAAAATTGATGCCGTGCCTCCTGATGACGTCCCCAAGCGGAATCAGATATAAATTAAAAAGTATTGGGCCTAAAATCGAGCCTTGGGGTACCCCACACTTAATTTTGTAGGTTCTTGAGGAAAATGTATCCATACTTACGAAAAAGTGTCGGTCTATGACAGGGGTATTCAACTAAAACTTTAAGAGGTCCAGTTAGAGAAAATTTACTCAAGCGAAGGTCCAGAACATCACAATATATATTATATATATACGTATATGTATATATATTCAAGTAACCTCATACAGTAGTTGTATCAACATCTGTATCTAACTGTTAAATTAAACAAAGTACATTTCAAAAATATTTGCCACTTAACATGTGTAACTTGAATTACACATAATATTTTTTTTCTCTTATTAGATTAAAGAAGGACTGCCATAAAAAATAAAATAGATTTTATTTTTCAAATGCCCCTCCTTGAACCGCCACCTTACTGTGGTGGAGGGGTTTGTGTGCCCGAGTGATCCTAGGAGCTATGTTGTCGGGGGCACTTTCGCCCCTGGTAGGGACTCCCATGGCAAACAGGTCCTGGGTGACGGGCCAGACTAAGAGCGGTTCACAAGCCTACCATGATGAAAAAGATATCAAGGACCGTTACGTCGCCCGGATCGGCGTCACCGGGGCCCCGCCCTGGAGCCAGGCCTGGGGTTGGGGCTCGTAGGCGAGCGCCTGGTGGCCGGGTCTTTGCCCGTGGGACCCGGCCGGGCTCAGCCCGAAACGGCGACGCGGGTCCGCCTTCCAGTAGGCCCACCACCCGCAGGAAGGACCATGGCAGGCCGGTGCATTGTGGGCTGGGTAGCAGTCGTGGCGGGGTGCCTCGACGACCCAATCCCTGGACATCAACCCTCACAGTGGGGACATGGAATGTCACCTCGCTGGGGGGGAAGGAGCCGGAGCTTGTGCGTGAGGTTGAGAGATACCGGCTAGAGATAGTCGGGCTCACCTCCACACATAGCTTGGGCTCTGGAACCCAGCTCCTTGAAGGGGGCTGGACCCTCCACTACTCTGGAGTTGCCCAGGGTGAGAGGCGGCGGGCTGGTGTGGGCTTGGTTATAGCCCCCCAGCTCAGCCGCCATGTGTTGGAGTTCACCCCGGTGAACGAGAGGGTCGCTTCCCTGCGCCTTCGGGTCGGGGATAGGTCTCTCACTGTTGTTTGTGCCTACGGGCCGAACAGCAGTGGGGAGTACCCGGCCTTCTTGGAGTCCCTGGGAGGAGTACTTGATAGTGCTCCAACTGGGGACTCCATTGTTCTACTGGGGGACTTCAACGCTCACGTGGGCAATGACAGTGATACCTGGAGAGGCGTGATTGGGAGGAACGGCCTCCCCGATCTGAACCCGAGTGGTGTTTTGTTGTTGGACTTCTGTGCGAGTCGCAGTTTGTCCATCACGAACACCATGTTCAAGCATAAGGGTGTCCATCAGTGCACGTGGCACCAGGACACCCTAGGCCGGAGGTCAATGATCGACTTTGTTGTCGTTTCATCTGACCTTCGGCCGCATGTCTTGGACACTCGGGTGAAGAGAGGGGCTGAGCTGTCAACTGATCACCACCTGGTGGTGAGTTGGATGCGCTGGCGGAGGAGGAGGTTGGACAGACCGGGCAGACCCAAACGGATTGTGAGGGTCTGTTGGGAACGTCTGGCTGAGCCCTCTGTCAGGGACATCTTCAACTCCCACCTCCGGGAGAGCTTCTCTCGGATCCCGGGGGGGGCGGGGGACATCGAGTCCGAGTGGACCATGTTCTCCGCCTCCATTGTCAACGCGGCGGCTCGAAGCTGTGGACGCAAGGTCTCCGGTGCCTGTCGTGGCGGCAATCCTAGAACCCGGTGGTGGACACCGGAAGTACAGGATGCCGTCAGACTGAAGAAGGAGTCCTACCGGGCTATGTTGGCCGGTGGGACTCCTGACGCAGTAGATAGGTACCGGCAGGCCAAGCGGGCCGCGGCTCGGGCAGTCTTGGAGGCAAAAACTCGGGTCTGGGAGGAGTTCGGGGAGGCCATGGAGGAGGACTTTCGGTCGGCCTCGAGGAAATTCTGGAGGACCGTTCGGCGCCTCAGAAGGGGGAAGCAGTACTCTGCCGGCACCATTTATGGTGCTGGTGGGGAGCTGTTGACCTCGACTGGGGACATTGTCGGACGGTGGAAGGAATACTTTGAGGATCTCCTTAACCCGACTGACATGCCTTCCACTGAGGAAGCAGAGGGTTGGGGCTCGGAGGCGTGCTCATCCATCACCCAAGCCGAGGTCACCGAGGTGGTTCGTAAGCTCCTCGGTGGCAGGGCACCGGGGGTGGATGAGATTCGCCCTGAGTACCTCAAGTCTCTGGATGTCGTAGGGCTGTCGTGGCTGACACGCCTCTGCGACATTGCATGGAGGAAGGGGACAGTACCGCTGGGGTGGCAAACCGGGGTGGTGGTCCCTCTGTTTAAAAAGGGGGACCGGAGAGTGTGTTCCAACTACAGGGGGATCACACTTCTCAGCCTCCCGGGGAAAGTCTACGCCAGGGTACTGGAGAGGAGATTACGGCCGATAGTCGAACCTCGGATTCAGGAGGAACAATGCGGTTTTCGTCCCGGTCGTGGAACACTGGACCAGCTCTATACCCTCCGCAGGGTGCTCGAGGGTTCATGGGAATTTGCCCAACCAGTCTACATGTGTTTTGTGGATCTGGAGAAGGCATTTGACCGTGTCCCTCGTGCCATTCTGTGGGGGGTGCTGAGTGAGTATGGAGTCCGGGGCCCTCTACTAAGGGCTGTCCGGTCTCTGTATGATCGAAGCAGGAGTCTGGTTCGCATTGCCGGCAGTAAGTCAGACTTGTTCCCGGTGCATGTTGGACTCCGGCAGGGCTGCCCTTTGTCACCGGTCCTGTTCATAATTTTTATGGACAGGATTTCTAGGCGCAGCCAGGGGCCGGAGGGTATCCGGTTTGGGAACCTCAGGATTTCATCTCTGCTTTTTGCAGATGATGTTGTCCTGTTGGCTTCATCAGACCGGGACCTCCAGCATGTGCTGGGGCGGTTTGCGGCCGAGTGCGACGCGGCAGGGATGAGAATCAGCACCTCCAAGACCGAGGCCATGGTTCTCGACCGGAAAAGGGTGGCATGCCTTCTCCGGGTGGGTGGAGAAGTCCTGCCTCAGGTGGAGGAGTTCAAGTATCTCGGGATCTTGTTCACGAGTGAGGGAACAATGGAGCGTGAGATTGACAGGCGGATCGGTGCAGCGTCCGCAGTAATGCGGTCGATGTACTGGACCGTCGTGGTAAAGAGGGAGCTGAGTCGAAAGGCGAAGCTCTCGATTTACCGGTCAATCTACGCCCCTACCCTCACCTATGGTCATGAACTTTGGGTAGTGACCGAAAGGACAAGATCGCGGATACAAGCGGCCGAGATGAGTTTCCTCCGCAGGGTGGCCGGACGCTCCCTTAGAGATAGGGTGAGGAGTTCGGTCACCCGGGAGGAGCTCGGAGTCGAGCCGCTACTCCTCCACATTGAGAGGAGTCAGCTGAGGTGGCTTGGGCATCTGTACCGGATGCCTCCTGGACGCCTCCCTAGGGAGGTGTTCCAGGCATGTCCCACCGGGAGGAGACCCCGGGGAAGACCCAGGACACGCTGGAGAGACTATGTCTCTCGGCTGGCCTGGGAACGCCTCGGACTCCCCCCGGAAGAGCTGGAGGAGGTGTCTGGGGTGAGGGAAGTCTGGGCATCCCTGCTGAGGCTGCTGCCCCCGCGACCCGGCAACGGATGAAGCGGGAGAAGATGAGTGAGTGAGTGAGTGAGTTATTTTTCAAATGCTTTTTTATTTTATTTCTCTCGTGACTGTGGCCAAAATTAAATCCCCAAAATCCGTCAATGACTACAGACCCATAGCCTTAACTTCTTTGGTTATGAAAGTCTTTGAAAAAATAATCAAAAAAGAGCTGGTAGAGGCTGTGGAGGACTTCCTAGACCCCCTACAATTCGCCTATAGGAGGAAAAAAGGGGTGGATGATGCAGTTCTTACCCTTTTAAACTTTGTTTTTAAACACCTTGAAGGCCCAGCCACCGATGCACATTTACTGTTCTTAGACTTCACCTCTGCTTTTAACACAATCCAGCCCCACATTTTAGCCTCCAAATTGTTATCAAATTTGAATCTGTGCCCCGTATTGTTGGCTGGATTTTAGATTTTTTAACAAACAGACCACAGTGTGTCAGAGTGAATGGTGCTCTGTCCGACGTCCTCCTCTCCTCCACTGGTTCTCCACAAGGCAGTGTCCTCTCACCTATTTTATACATCCTGTACACCAATGACTGCAGAAGCTCCCACCTGAACAGACATGTCCTTAAATTTGCTGATGACACAGTCATAGTGAGTCTGCTGCAGGGGGAGGGCACAGTTCCTGGACCAGTGGTGGACGATTTTATCCACTGGTGTGATGATTCCTTTTTAAATTTAAATGTGACAAAGACCAAGGACATGTGCATTGATTTTAGGAGGAACCCAAACCCTCAACCTTTAATTGTAATTAAGGGGGAGAGTGTGGAGCGAGTCACAACTTTTAAGTACTTGGGTGTGGTCATCGACAACAAGTTGTCTTTTAATGAGAACACAGATGCTGTGTACAAGAAATCACAACAGCGCTTGCACTTTCTCCGGATGCTTAACCGGTTTGGAGTGTGCAACAAATTAATGACTATATTCTACCACTCTGTGATTGTAAATGTGCCTTAACGTTTGCCATTATCTCCTGGTTTGGTAGCCTCTTACTAGGAGATAAAAAGAGGCTGGAACACATAGTTAAAGTTGCCAGCAAAATCATTGGTGTTGCCCTCCCTGACTTGCCTACTGTCTTTGGCAGGAGGGTAACATCCAAGGCTCAGGACATCCTACAGTGTCCTGACCATCCTCTCCATGCCCAGTTTGAACTCTTACCCTCTGGCAGGAGATTCAGATTGCCCAGGACCAAATCAAACAGACTAAAAAAATATTTTATAACTCACGCCATCACCCAACTTAATTTAAAACTCAATAAATGAACAGCTGTGAACTCCACTCTCCACACTACATCCTCAGTCACCCCTAGGGTATTTGTGTGTACTTTGTGTGCTGTTTCCTAGCTGTGTGAATGTGCTCTGTAAAGCCCCTGTAAAGCGAATTTCCCATCTGGGGGACAATTCAATTAAATTGAATTGAATTGAATCCTGACGGGACTCTAGACTGGATCCTGTAGATCCTGTAGACTTCCGTCCTCAACAGAGCTAAATCAACCACGTGTATTTTAGACCCTAATCCCGACTCCACGACTCAAAAATATTATTTCTCTTATTGGTACGACAATTCTGGATCAGATCAACTTTTAACTTTCTTTCTGAAAGGCCCCAGTTTGTTGGGGTGGGGAAAAACACCTCCTCAGTCATCACCCTGAGCACCGGCTCACCTCAGGGCTGCGTCCTGAGCCCGCTGCTCTTCACTCTCATGACCCATGACTGTGTCGCCAGATCCACCACCAACCACATCATAAAATATGCGGATGACACGACAGTGGTGGGCCTCATCCAGGACCCAGGTTCAAGCCCCTGGATTGCAACCAAAAGTCAACCACCCTGGTGGGCAAGGCCCTTAACCCTTACTGTTCCCTGGGTGCTGTGCCCTTTGCATGGCGACCACTGCTACTAGTTCAACTAGAAAATGCAGAGAAAGAATTTCCCCATTGTGGGAGTACTGAGGGAAGCTTTCTTTCTTTCTTTTCTTCCTGAATGTTGACAAAACCAAAGAACTCATTGTCGACTTCAGAAAGAAGCAGCCCAAACACACTCCGCTGCATATCAACAACTCAGCAGTGGAGGTGGTGGAGAGCACAAAGTTCCTGGGAGTGCACATCACCAACTCCCTAACCTGGACAGAAAACACAGGATCTCTGGTGAAGAGAGCACAGCAGCGCATGCACTTCCTGCGCAGGATGAAGAGATCCCGTCTCCCCCCTCCCATCCTCACCACCTTCTACAGGAGCACAATCGAATCCATCATGACCAACTGTATCTCTGTGGTGCGGCAGCTGCACAGCAGCGGACTGGAAATGCCTCCGGAGAGTGGTGAGGACGGCAGAGAAGATCATCAGAGAAGATCATCGGGACCTCTCTACCCTCCATCCTGGACATCGGAAACATGCGCCGTCTGACGAGAGCCAACAGCATCATCAGAGACTCCACACATCCACACCATGAACTGTTCACACTGCTCAACTCTGGCAGATTCTGCAACAGCTTCATCCCCCAGAACATAAGACTGTTGAACTCTAAATGATAGGATTCCACACACACACACACACACACACACACACACACACACACACACACACACACACACACACACACACACACACACACACACACACACACACACACACACACACACACACACACACACACACACAAAATGGAAAAGTACACAAACTGCTGCTAATGACCAAACTGTTTTTTAAAATGTAAAGCTGCATATTCTATTTATTTTCATATTTTTTAAGCACTCAAGCACCTTTTAAGTTAAATTAAGTTAAAATTTAGTTTTAGTTAAGTTGAGTTAGGACGTTTTTAAACTGTATCATTTTATTTCCTTTTCTGAGCCAGAGGCAACGGAACTTCGTTTCCCAGTGCACTGTTGTTACAGTACATGTGTCCTGAAAATGACAAATAAAAACTTGTATCGTATCGTATCTATAATGATGCTCTTCTAGTTTAAGGCTCACAATGACCTGCAACAATGATATATTAGGGTTATATTATACATTTCCTGAATCCTTATGGTCCTGTGAGTATTCCAGTTTTTGTATTTTGTGTCTCTGTTATTCCTAGATGACACAGGGATAAAATATAGTATATAATTTAGGCGAAAATGGTGTAAAAATGTGTGTTTATAGTTTAAAGAGCTGCAGTGACCTCTATGTTGGTCAGAAAGATTCATATCTTAGCTTGAATGAATGTTTAAAAGGTCTCCTTTAAAATGATACAAAGACAATATAGTGAAACATTGACAGATATCCTGAACATGAGTCTAAACCAGGATATGCAGCAGCAGCTAAAATTTAATTTCTGAACTTCATGAGCTGATAACTCTGATCCAGCTGCCACTCAGGAAGGTTTTATACCAGAATATCATCTACAGACATGGATATTTTCAATCTTAACAAGAATATTTGTCTTATTTCTAGTTAAAATGTCTCATTTTTAGTCAAAAATGCACTACCGCTTTTGTCCAAAGGAGCCGCCAAACTCAACAAAAGCTGAAAGTTACATTGTGCTGCTTTAAAATGTATAATTTTTAGTCAAAAAATCTCACTACACTTAAAACAAGAGTCATTACCAGAAAAATAACTTGTTATTTGACAATTTTCACCTTTTTCATTTTTTTTTTTTTTTTTTTTTTTTTGCCTTTTTCTCTTACCTTTTATACATGTTTTTATATTTGATGTAGTGTATGTTGTTGTCTTTATACCCTGTGGGAAATTTGAGCCTGTAATAAAGTTTATATTTCAAGTAAATTTTCACTTGAAATAAGTAGAAAAATCTGCCAAAAATCTTCTCATTAGAAGCAAAAAAATCTTGTTCCACTGGCAGATTTTTCTACTTATTTTAAGTGAAAATCTACTTGAAACAGGTGAAAATTGTAGTTTTTTGAGTTTTTGAGTCTTGTCTTAAGTGTAATGAGATTTTTTTACTAAAAATTAGACATTTTAACTAGAAATAAGACAAATATTCTTGTTAAGATTTTGAGACATCTGGTCTGGAACATGGACTAATCTGCTGTTTATGTAATTAATTGATCAGGTTTGTGTTCTTGTCTCTGGAAAGATCCTAAAGACAATTTGTGATGCAATAGATGCCATTTAAATTAAATGGAATTGTTAGGTCATTGTATGTAGCTTGACTGCTCCCTAGTGGACACAATTAACATTTTAAGAGAGTGATGGCAACCATGCTCATAATTATTATTTGTAGTTTATACCTTTTTATTGACACCAAACACACACACATGCATGTTTAAACTTGAACTAGGAAGAATTAAAGTAATTTGGCCACTCACAGTGATGGATCAGGATCTGAAACTCTTGTTACAGAAGACGTAAAGTTTCACCCAAATCTTCTCCACAGAAGTTCTTTAACATCAACTTGCCCTCACACGAGTCAACGCTTCCCTTACAAACCGAAACCTTTGCAACCGGCCGGGACCTTGTGTTGAGCAACGCATCGTTCATGCAGCTTTGTTGTTGTTGAGTAGAACATATCTGTTCTTCTCTGGCCACGTCTGTCAAGGATGTGGAGGGAAGGACCGGATGCAGGAAACAGTTTTATTTCAAATTAAAACAAAAAAAGCGCTGCTGAGCAGGATTGCAAAGAAACCCGACAATCAGGGCAGATGGGAACAAGGGAGACGTAACTGAAACTCAAAGACACCCGTTTCAAAATAAAACAGGAACTAAATAACAAAACTGTCAGATCCTTAAGTGTCATCGGTGAACCTGATTAATTTTCTAGATTAATCTTCCAGATCTAGTGAGGGACTTTCAGTTTTACTCTGGTTTTTCTTAGTTCAATAATGAAGTGACTCAGTGGTGTCACTTTCAGGTAGTTAAGATAAATTAAGATAAATGATGTTGTACTTACTGATCCGTCCAGGCAGAACCAGCTCAACTGCTGATTATGTTTCCTTTCATATTCACTTTCACACTAGAACATGAATGAGCTCTGCAGCCGTGCAGCAGCAGCAGATCTGCATGCATATCTGCAGCCGCGTGTCAGCAGGACACACTGCTGCCTTTATCAGTACTGGAGTTGAGGGGGGACGGCATCCCCCCTGAAATAAAAACGGTCCAAATCATCCCCCCCTGAAATAAAAACGGTCCAAATCATCCCTCCCTGTAAAACTGCCATTTCATCAATGAATGTGGTTTTACTGCTTTTTCAACATTTAGAGTCATCACCAGAAAAATAACTTATTTGACAATTTTCACCTGTTTCAAGTAAATTTTCACTTGAAATAATTAGAAAAATCTGCCAGCGGGACAAGATTTATCTTCTTATTACAAGCAAAAAAATCTTGTTCCACTGGCAGATTTTTCTACTTATTTCAAGTGAAAATCTACTTGAAACAGGTGAAAATTGTTGTTTTTTCCAGTGATGAGTCTTGTTTTAAGTTTAATGAGATTTTTTTACTTAAATGAGACATTTTAACTAGAAATAAGACAAATATTCTTGTTAAGATTGTGAGTTTTTGCAGTGATCCATGTTACTTATCCTGTGAAGGACAGAGTCATATTGATAAGTTCAGAAAAGTGTTTTTTATTGTTGTGTTTTGATGTATTTGATGTAAGCCCAGTGGATATTTAAAGCTTACAGAAGGCTGCATTTAACTGCTGCTATGTCATTCCTGCAGTATTTCTACAGGTGTTTTGGTCACTGCTATTATTTGTAATATATTATATTATTTGTAATCAGCACAAATTATCTGTCCCCATATGATCAAATCCACCATAACCCCTGATTTTATTTTACAAATCCATTTCTGGCCTTTATAGTGTTTTGATTAAAGTGTTTGAATTTGATATTTAACCAGTTGTGACATTGCTGCCACCCTGTGACGTATTTAAGTTAATGCAGTTGTTAGTGCAGGTTAAACCAGCGCAGCAGCAGCTGCAGTACCAGCTACCCGCCACAAGAGGGCAGTGTTTCATCTTACAGGACAAGTCACATTATCATGACAAACAAACTGCTCCCCAAGGTGCAAACAGGATATTTAGTGATAAGTGCAAACGTACAGTTATTACCACACGTCCTGTGATGTAAGAGACAGTTTCCGCTGATCTACAGAGAAATATGAGTCTGCTCTTACGTTAACTCAGGACTGCAGTGCCACAAAATTTTAAGTTGGTTACATGTTTACCATCGGTTTGGGTATTTGTGGTTTGCTGCACTGGATTTCTTTTTAGCTTAACCTGCAAAAAACCTTTAAAGGTGATTCTATTGCATTTGGAATAAAACCTCCTGTTAGTCCAGCGTTGTTAGATTATGCAGACTTGTGTGGCCTTTACACTGAAAACAATAAATCTAATGGCATGTAAATATAACATAATCTGTGATATTAACAATTAAAAATGAAGTTGGTTGCTTTACGTGAATAAATCTAGTTTTGAACTTAATCTGCATTTGTTCAAAAAACGAGACATTGTGCATTTTTTCCTTAACAAGCAGCATTTATATTCATTTACACACAAACAACAAGCAATGATCTTGTTGTATTTCCTTTTCTTTTAACAATTTTAATCTATTGGGCAGATTGACCAACGTTTAGATGAAACATCTTTATTTGTTTAAGTAGAAAAACCACAGTAAAAAAATATCTTGCTTGATCTACATTAAAAAAATGAAGGCAACTTTTTCACATGAGATTTTTATGTAGATCAAGAAAGACTAGTCTTTGTATAAATTACTTAATTTTTAGTATGTACAAAATTAATTTGCAAGTAAAGTCAACTTAATTTTGGTAAATAAAGTAAACTTAACACAATTAAGTTGACTGTACTTGCAAAATGTATTATTTACATACAAAAAATTAAGTAGTTTATAAAAAGACTAGTATTTCTTGATCTACATAATAATCTCATGCAAAAACTTGACTTATTTTCTTTAAGTAGATCAATATTTGTATCAGTGAATGAAGCCGAGAATGAAGATCTGCTTTGGACAGTCTGGGAAAGGGAATAAAAGTGGCGACGGCCTCAGTCACGTTGAAAAAATGTGTTTTTAAACACATACGAGTGTGTTTTACTCTAATTCAGAGGTTTATAGCTTATAGTTTTATTTGGATCCCCATTAGCTGCAGCAAAACTGCAGCTATTCTTCCTGGGGTCCCACACATAAAACACAGAACATTACAAATAAAAAGTAATTCTGTTTAACATCCAGATATAAATGAAAAAAAAATACATTTTATAACATCAACAAATTCAAACAATGTATAGTTATCATAGTTTGCACCAATAACCATCTTTAATAAATATTCCTTTATTTTATATATATATATATATATATATATATATATATATACATATATACATACCTATATATATGAGCCCAAAGGCCCAAAGGCAAAAAAGCTAAACTTTTCATTGTTTTTACAACCTTTTTGTGGAATTACTATTAAAGTATTAAAGATCAATACATATTTTCCAAGATCTTATGATAATTATGATAATAATAATAATTTATATAGCACTTTTCTAGCTACCCAAAGATGCTATGGAATCAACAGAAGAACTATGCTAATTCCTTTGTAACTAATTATTAAAGACAATAGTATTTTACTTTTGTTTGTCTGCATATATATAAAAACTCAAGGCATATATGCATTTTTATTATATAATATATATCATATATATTTTAATATATCATATATATTTATTTTATTAATATATATATATATATATGTTTTTTTTTATTATTTATTTATTTTATTTATTTATTTTTATATAGTATTTTACTTTTCGAAGCTGCATTATCCACATGGGACTCGAGCTGAAACGATTAAATAATCTTCATGTAACAGAAAGGCCATAAGCCAACATGTTAAGTAATTTCTGTTATTCAACTTTATCTTTTTTCTTTCTTTTTTTCCTAGTAAGACGTACAGTCTCACAAGTTTCCTGTTCTGTTGCAATCTTATCTCAGCCACACGAGAGAAACTGAGAAACGTCCTATCGTCCTATCGTCCTATCGTGTACAGAAGTCGTGTTTGTTGGGATGTTTATCTCTATCTTACCATTTCCAGTGCCACCACAAGACGTGCGTGAGGAGCCTGACAGCTTTTGTGAGGCATCGACAGGCATATGAATGAGTATTTGAACAATAAGTTATTATTATAGAGAAATGTAGGAGTCTGAGTGTTAATAATTCTATGGAAACATGTAAATACATTAGTAGATTTATCCTCAACCCTCAGTCAGGAGAGACGTTCATGCATTTCTGCAACACTTGTTCTTGGAGAAACAACCAGGAACAAGTCCTGCAGTCTTGTTTTGAGCCACTTGTAGTTTTTTTTAGAAGACTGTTGGATGCAGCAGACCAAACAAGTGAACAGTAATCCAAATGACACAAAACCAATGAACTAACAACCTGACGAAACAACTGTGTGTTGAGAAATTATGCAGATTTACGCGTTACGGAAACAGCTCGGCCCATTTTAGCAACAACTTTGTTGTATGTATGTATATATATATATATATATATATATATATATATATATATATATATATATATATATATATATATATATATATATATATATATATATATATATATATATATACATACATATATATGATTGAGAAAACTCCATTAACAGGCGATAATAATCTACTTTTGCCAATAACTATTTAGTCTACTACTCTACGTAATTGATTCCCATGATGTGAGTCATGTGACTAATGTCGACTTTAGAGTGGAAAAACTATGGAGGATTTTTTGTGCCAAAATTAAATAAATAAATACATCATTAATTAATTAAAATGGGAATGAAATATATAATTAATTAATTAAATGTGTCATTAATTAATTAAAATTAGAATGAAACATGTCATTAATTAATTAAAATACAATTCATTTTAAGTAAAAATATATATTTATTATCTCAGCATTTAATTAATTAATGACACATTTAATTAATTAATGATATATTTCATTCCCATTTTAATTAATTAATGATGTATTTATTTATTTAATTTTGGCACAAAAAATCCTAGCTGTTTAAGAAAAGAAAATTCATTGCGAAATGGACTTGGCTATTTCCTATTTTTCCGGTAATGACTCTTGTTTTAAGTGTAATGAGATTTTTTGTCTAAAAATGAGACATTTTAACTAGAAATAAGACAAATATTCCTGGTAAGATTTGGAGTTTTTGCAGTGGAGGAAAAAAGAGCAACATGTCGGAAGGTTAAAAACACGAGATGGGGCCGGTCGTTTGGTGGAATATAACTTTATAATTTAGTTTTCTCTTCTTTTTTTAAATCGAGTTTCACTAGCAACAGAGTCACCAAAACCTCCTCAAAACCACAGTTGGTAAATCCCGTTGTGCAGCACGACTTTGGGACAGTCAGCTTCTATCAGAGCTGTAAACTCTGGAACTCACTGCCTTCAGAAATTAAATCCATCTCAGAGTTTAACACGTTCATCACAAACTAAAACCTGCTTAAAGAAAAAACATCATCTGTAAATAGTGTGTATATTTGTGTGGGAGAATGAGTGAGTCAAGGTTTTATATATGTGTAAATGCAATATTGCATTCCTTCTTGCGAAGGCCCTAATGTATCTGTAGGAAATTTTGTTTTTCTTCCGACGAAATGAGGGCCTTTATTCCCCTTAAACGTGCCCCAAAAGTCACCAAATTTTGCACCAAGTCAGTCCTGGTGAAAAACGTGATATTTAATGGTTTGCATTAATGGGCGTGGCCTAATGGCTCAACAGCGCCCCCTAGAAAACTTTGTGCCTCAATCCCCACAATACGGTTTGACGTACATGCACGAAAATCGGTACACACCTGTATCATGTCACAACTTAAAGAAAAGTCTCTTGGCGCCAAATGTGAGTTCCAGCTGCTCCATCAGGTTTTTCCTGCTTGTAAAACCAAACAAAAACAGCTTTGTACCAGCAGCCATCAGTGCTATTAATACGTGAGGAAACTGCAACATAACCTTCTATTTATGTTTTGTATTGTTTCCTTTATCTTGTTTTTATGAAAAGGCACATTTTTTTTAATCCTTTGGCTTGGTTTGAATATTTTAGTGTTTTTATCTACTGATGTTTTAACTTATCTTGATTCTTATCTTGGGGCCGTCCTTCTTGTTCTTTGTTCTTTTAGCCAAAGCTGTCGTCACTTTATCTTATGTTGTTGAGTGTTTGGTTTTAGATTGTATGAGGAAGCACTCACTGTAAACCAAATTTCAAATCTATCTATCTATCTATCTTGGCGCCATGGCCAAAACCCAACAGGAAGTCGGCCATTTTGAACATTTTGAATTAATCGTGTAATTTTGGCGCAATTTCTGCCATTTTCACGTGTCGTACTTTAACGAACTCCTCCTAGCAGGATCGTCCTTTCAACATAAAACTCGCTCAGGAGACACAAAAGACCATTAACCATGAAACCATGAAAAGTTATCAAAATCGTGAGTTTTGGTGAAATGGCGTGGCCGTGGCGCTGCGTCAAACTTCAACGTTAAACAGGAAGTGATACTAGTAGCTGATTGGTCGATATTTGATAGTTCCTATTTTCTGCCATAACTTTTGAATAGTTTGACATAAAGACTCGTGGGTGGTGTCATCGGACTTAGTTTTGAGTACTCGAAAGTCCAGGAAGTCGGCCATTTTGAATTAATTGTGTAATTTTGGCGCAATTTATGCCATTTCTTCGGCCGTTTCTTTGCCCGAACCGTATCGTGCACCCAGGTGTGTTATACATCAAAATGTGCGTCTCCATCCTGCGACGATGGGCATTACTTTTCTCTGTCAAAAGTGTTACCGTGGCGATGCTAGACGCCAAAAAGCGCAACCCCCCCTTCATCTGATTGGTCCATATTTGATAGTTCCTACTTTCTGCCATAACTTTTGAATGTTTTGACATAAAGAGTCATGGTGGTGTCATCGGACTCGGTTTTGAGTCTTTGAACATAATTAGTCTAAATTAGCCCCGCCCCTTCTTCTGATTGGTCGATATCTGATAATCCCTATTTTCTGCCATAACTTTGAATGGTTTGGCATAGAGAGTCGTGGGTGGTTTCATCCACTAAATGTCCAATTCTGAAGAATCTACATCAAGTCATACAAGCTTCCACTGCAGCCTGAACGTGCACAAGGTGGAGGAATGTTCATCGCTGCTTGCAGCTTTAATTTTATTATTGAATTTCATTGTCCAACTGGGGACTGGAGTTGAGAATTACTGTAGCACTAGCTATAAACTCTACATGCATCACATCAGCTGCAAGCTTGTATCTATACATATATATACATATATCTATACATATATATATATATATATATATATATATATATATATATATATATATATATATATATATATATATATATATATATATATATAATGATAAACCTGTAGTGTTGAGATCTGCTCTGAAACCACTTCTACAGCATCATTTACATTCTGTATAAACTGTATAAACATGAAGCTCTGCAACCGTCACCGTTCACACACCAACATGTTTCACCACATGGCGCTAAGGAGGATATCCTTTTTTTTCACACCACCACCCCCCTTGTTTTTAGGTCTATAAGCTTCCTTTATCATATACACCATGTTCAAAAACACTGATTAGCCCAGGACGCGTCGCTGCGAGTTCAGCAGCTCCACTCACTCTCTGCAGTTTGTGCCTCCGATCGTTGTTCAATACACTACAGATATTTGCCGGAGCGGAGCGTGGAGGTGTAATACATGATTTTTCCCTGTTTTTTAGCCCCTATTGTGTTCTATGAATAGCTTTAGCAGCAACGCCAGCCGTCCGTCTGTCAGCGGCGGGTGTGACCCGTCTGTCTGAGGGCAGTGAGTCAGACCCTCATGCAGAAACCATGAGGAAGTCAAACTCCTTCCTCTGCCTCGCCAGCGGACTTGTTTTTGAATTAAGGTTTGGGTCAATAAAAGGAACAACAATCCTTTAGTCTTTACTCCAATTCATTCAAACATGTGCCACAATTCCACGTTTCCCGTTTCTCAAAACGTCTTTTTCTTCATTCTTTGAGGAAGCACTCGAAGTCTGATTTGCTTTTTAAGCGTTAATACATACAGGACTGTCTCAGAAAACTTGAATATTGTGATTTTCTGTAATGCATTTACAAAAACAATTAAAGCTGCAAGCAGCGATGAACGGGCCCTCGCTAATTTTCACAAATTATGGTCAAGTACTCAATACCGAGTCCGATGACACCACCCACAACTCTCTATGTCAAATCATTCAAAAGTTTTGGCACAGAAAAGTTTTCTAGGGGGCGCTGTTGAGCCGTTAGGCTACGCCCATTAATGCAAACCATGAAATACCAAATTTATCACCAGGCCTGGCTTGGTGCAAAATTTGGTGACTTTTGGGGAACTATCAAATATGGACCAATCAGATGAAGGGGGGGCGCGCTTTTTGGCGTCTAGCGTCGCCACGGTAACACTTTTGACTGAGAAAAGTAATGCGTGGTGTCGCAGGATGGAGACGCACATTTTGATGTATAACACACCTGGGTGCACGTTACGGTTCGGGCCGTATTAACTCTCGAAGGAATGGCATAAATTGCTCCAAAAGAGACTTTTCTTTAAGTTGCGACATGATACAGGTGTGTACCGATTTTCGTGCATGTACGTCAAACCGTATTGTGGGGCTTGAGGCACAAAGTTTTCAAGGGGGCGCTGTTGAGCCGTTAGGCCACGCCCATTAATGCAAACCATTAAATATCACATTTTTCACCAGGCCTGGCTTGGTGCAAAATTTGGTGACTTTGGGGCACGTTTAGGGGAAAAAAAGGCCCTCATTTCGTCAGAAGAAAGAAAGAATAACAATTCCTACAGATACAATAGGGCTCTAAAAATGTCATACATTCTGGATTCATTACAAATCAACTGAAATATTGCAAGTCTTTTATTATTTTAATATTGCTGATCATGGCTGATCATGGCTTACAGAAAATAATAAAAGGCTTGCAATATTTCAGTTGATTTGTAATGAATCTAGAATGTATGACATTTTTGTTTTTTTTTAAATTGTATTACAGAAAATAAAGAACTTTATCACAATATTCTAATTTTCTGAGACAGTCCTGTATTTATAAGTGTTAGTAAGTGTTGATTCTCAGTTATCTGATTCATTGTAATCCTAAAAACACTGACTAGATAGCAAACAAACTTCTCATTGATTTTTTCTTCTTTTTCATCAGATAAGAAGTGAAACTTCTGCAAGCTCTTCAAGCTGTGATAAATGAAGTTCAGAAGCTTCAGCCAGGTCTTTCTAAGACTCGTAAACATCAAAAGTCATCAAAAGTGCATCTGCGCTCACGCTGCACATCCTGCAGCTGAAGATGTTTTAATAGGAAATAACACTTAAAAGGGCGGGAGATGTAAAGGTGTAAAAACCACACGGTCCTACCAGTTTACATTGGTATAGTAACGATCAAACAGTAAGACCTAAAGTACTTTAGGCCTTATGAGGCTGTGAACTTTGTTAAGTTCCTTTTCTGTTCTATAATTCAGTGATTTGTAATAAAAGTTGCATCAGAAAACACTTTAAATGTTGCCTCTCATCTTTGAGATCATCATCCCACTCTGGTGGGACGATGATGATGTCTAGTTAGTCCTCACTAGTCCAAACACCCCTGCAGAGTTTCTTCAGATGTGGCAGAGACGTGGCTGGAATCTCCAGCTAGAGATCCAGCGGGTTGTTGTGTCTGTAGCTTAGCTGTAGCTTAGCTGTAGCTTAACTGTAGCTTAGCTGTAGCTTAGCAACAGCAGAACTGGTGACGTCAGTACCAGCTGATGGAGGGATGTAAACTGCTCAGTGTTGTAAATGTTCCTACTTCTCATGAACTAGTTCAAAGTTCAGTTCACATAGTTTAAAAAGGAACTGTTCACGTTCATAGTTCACCATTTTCATTTTGAACTAGTTCAAATTCAGTTCATTTCAATATTTTTAGGTGAGAAGTACGAATGAAACGCCCCCCCGGCCACCATCCTAAAACTGTTCACTGTACAGCAGTGGTCTTCAGCCCTGGTCCTCAGGACCTTGTCCTGCAGGTTTTAGATATTTCCCCTCAGAACCCTGATAAAAATGACTGTCACCACCGAGAGGCATCGCAGGTCCTTCCTCCCCGCTGCTATCAGACTATATAACCACGCCTGCTCTCAGTAGCCAACAGACAATAATACGTGCAATAATTTAAGATGTGCAATATCTGCCAATCTACCTCACACTCCACCGGCTTTTTTTCTGCACTGTTTATCTGTATATACTGTTCATATCCTGTTTATACATATTTTATACATATTTTATACGTATCTTTTGTATTTTTTATATATTTTTTATTTCTGACTTTTCAGTCCTTCTACCCCTCCCCTATATGTGTGTGCTGCAACAAATAAGTTTCCCCACTGAGGGAGAAAATAAAGGATATTCTATTCTATTCTAGTCATTAACAGACTTGTGCAGACCTTGATGACAACCTGATGACGGCCATTAATTAGAATCACGTGTGATGATGCAGGAAACATGTAAAACATGCAGGACAGGGTTGGAGACCCTGCTGAATACAATCATGTATCGTCCTGGTGGCGTTTCAACTTTATTCAGAGGTTGTAAATCTCCAACATTGTAGTGCATTATCAATTTGTCTCCCTGTTACTGGGAAATCAGACCTCTTGGTCTTTCTGGGAACTTTTTTGATTGTTAAGGACTCGCTGATATTTCCTCACACTGGACTGATGCTTTAACTCCACATGACGTTTCAAATTTGAAGTTGACGAGGCAGACGTTCAGACTTGTTTTCTCAGCGCAGGTGGACATCATTTGCACAGAAAGGTTAGTTTTCTACCGTCAGACTCTTTGGGAGACGATGTGTAAAATTCCCGCAGATAATGATAAGGATCATCATCTGACGTCTCGCTGACGCTGCGTCTGCAACGTCTCTCTTCACCCGTCAAGCCTGATTTATGGTTCTGCGTTAAATCGACGGCGAATCTACGGCGTAGGGTACGCGGCGACGCGAACCATACGGTCTGCACGCCGCGTACCCTACGCCGTAGGTTCCGCGTTGGTGTAACGCGGAACCATAAATCAGCCTTCATTCCTAAAGGCTGAACCGGGCTCGTCGAGCATTTTAAATATGCGCGCCGCCCGATGGTGAAATAAGAAGGATTATTCCGTAATAATTGGACCTAAACAGTGAAGCTGAAACTCACATAATCTGAACAGATCAAATTCCAGTTCATGATCTGCAGAATTAACAAGTTCACGTTCAAGTTCTTTATGTGTAAATATGTTGCATTCAGTTCAACTATCTCACAGAAATGAACGTGTTCAATGAACGCGTTCATTTGAACTCGTTCATGTACAACACTGACAACACATCACCATAATCCAGCAGAGGCAGGAATGTTGATGTTACCAGATACTTCCTAGCACTAAGGGAGAAGCAGGCTTTGTTTCCAAAGAAGAATCCTAACTTCACCCTGAGCTTGAGACCCGATTTGCAATGTGGGATTTGAAGGATAGTTGGCGATCGAGAAGAAAGCCCAAGTACTTATAACTTGATACTGATTCAATTTCTTTTCTATGAAAAGTTAAGATGTTAGGAAGATTTGGTGGCAGCTCACTTGCATTCGAAAACAGCATGAATTTGGTTTTGTCTGAGTTTAAAACCAATTTTAGCTTCTGCAGGCGAGACTGTACAACATCAAACGCAGATTGTAAAAAGTCAAAGGCCTGTACAATAGCACAACAATAAATAATAGTATCATCAGCATAAAAGTGATACGTAGCATTTCGCAGAGACATAAATAGAAAATGAAAAGAAGAAGTATAGGTCCTAACACAGAACCCTGGGGCACGCCCTTTGATACAGTCAAAAAGGAAGAGGTAGATCCTGACATTATGAGCACATTGTGTTCTAGCAGACAAATAGTTGGCAAACCAAGATGCTGCTTGCCTAGACACACCGATATGGTGGAGCATATCAATCAGAATGCTATAATCAATCAGTATGCTATGATCAACTGTATCAAAAGCTTTTGACAGGTCAATGAATTGTGCAACCCAAATCTTTTTACAGTCAATCGCCTCAATGATGTCATTTATCACCTTGCAGGCAGCAGTAACAGGTCTGTGCTGTTTCCTAAACCCGGACTGATATTAGGATAAGATATATTATTTAGCGTCGTTTTGGAAATTCTTTTTGCATCTCTGGCAGTCAGAATACATGGTCAAGAACAAAAAAACAGAACATTATACAAGACAATTCGACATAGAACGATTATGTGCAGTAAAGTACAACACTATACACCAACATAACTTAACACAATGATCCTAAAGTGCTTCAGACCAAACCTAGTGAATTATGAAATGAATAATGCATCTATAATGTATTTAACAGAGCTATACTAGAGGGTATTAAGATGTTTGGGCCCGGGAGGTCCTTGCGGTACCCTGTACCTCCGTCCTGGTGGTGGTGATTTGCGAGGCCCTGTGCGAAATGGCTGGGGGGGCCCTCGCGCGTGAGCATAGCGAGTGCGCGCAAAATTTTTTGTGTTTTTCGGGTCGGATCGGGTGTCTATATGTGCAATTTTAACTCTCCAATTAGCAAAATACTGGATACCTTCCCCTGCCTCATCATCATCTTTTGCCTCGACGCGGGGCCCCATGGCTGCTTGAGACCCGGTCGGATCGCTGATTTTTGTAACAAATTTATCAAATGAGGCTTTCAGAGAGGCATTAAACTCTTCCATTTTCTTTAGTTTTTTTCTTTTATCATCCCCTGATGGAAATTTCCTGAATCTGTCTCGTTCTCTCGACATTGTGTGACAGTTTGTTCCAACTCCACCGTCTGGATCAGAGCAGCTTGTGTCTGCGCTTGGTCTGATCAGTTGTATTGAACAACAGACACGCGCATCATTGCACATATATTTATTGATATGCACAGACTAGTACACATTTAGGTCTGTAATGGAACATGACTGTTGATATTTATAAGGGAAAGAAGGAAAAAAAAACGAAAAAAAAACAAAATATGAAAAAAAAAACAAAAAAAAAAACGGCCCATAGCGCGAGGCCCCGTGCGGTCGCACGGTTCGCACACACCTTGCAGCGGCCCTGTATATATCACTGTATAGATGTATCACTGCAGATTATCCTCCATTTCCCAGTCACACCAGATTCACAGAGTTGGGACAAACTGACTTGTTGTTGTTCTACAATCTTACTAGACATGTTGACAATCTTACTGAGTTTGTTCTTATTACCTATTGACAGTGAAAAGAACCAAGAAATAAAGCAAAACGTGAGAATACTCTATGAATGAACGGTAAACGAGAATCATAATGTGTCGTTCCACTCTGAACTGTCGGAGCTTCCGAGTTTGGTCCAAGTTGCAAGTTTGGTCGTTGCAAACCTTTTTTATAGATGAAATCTGTATTAGAGTCTCATGACAGTTTCCTGTCAATCACTGTCCCTAGATATTTGTATTCATTTACAACTTCAGTTGGATCACCGTTGATAAATGTCTGACATTGATGTCCTCACTGTTCTTGTGGGACGACTATGTCCTCACTGGTCCAAACACCCCTGCAGAGTTTCTTCAGACATGAATGAATGAATGACGTTTATTCAATCATGACAACACAAAAACTACACAATACCAAAAAACATTGTGCACAGCATTGACATTTCACACAAAACCAGTGACTACGTTTACATGCAGTCAAAATTCAGGTTATTGCTAATATTCCGGTTACTGAAACATTCAGAATATTCATTTCTGCTTCTTCTTCCTGTATCCAAATTCAAAACAAATGCTGCTTCAACTTTTCTCTCACCTTCTTGTAAATCTTCTATCCCGGTACTTTCTACCGTCTACAAATGCAGAAATGTTCATATCCTTCATTACATTTATGAAGTGATTAGTCTCCTCCTGGTCTTGGTTTCTCCGTGTTTATAAGAACTTCCTGGACTCAAAAGACCAGGATTCCTTGTGAACAGAGCATGTGCAGAAAACAGATTCCTGTTCCGTTTGATGGGGATATTCCGTTTGGCGTTTACATGACTGAATATTCGGGTTTTTAAAAACCGGAATATGAGCAAATTCAGGTTATTCAAAGGGCTTATTGGTGTTTACATGGCCTTGCAAATTCGGGTTATTGCCAATATTCGGGTTTTAAAAGGGTTTTTGATGCTGGAAACACAGTCATTGATCATGTGTTGAACAATGACTGAAGAGGCAGAAGCAGACTGCTTATAAAAGCCTATCCTATATTATCAACTTTCTTTTTTTGGCTACCGACCTCCAGAAAGGCAAAGAGACAACAAAAGGCAAAGAAACAACAGAAAAGCCATTAACAAATAGTCAATCGCACTTATAAGCTTCAAAAATAGCTTTACAAACCATTTTGTTAAAAACCAAAAGAGAATGACATGTTTTTAAATGTATGTTTGCATCATTCCAGAATTTAACTCCAGTAATGGAGACACGTCTCCTTTTCATACCTTTTTTAGCTTTTTGTACAGTGAAATTGCAGACACCTATAAGATTATACGGAGTTTCCTGAATTGAAAAAAAACCCTCTGTATTGAGTCAGGGAACATTTTTGATTTTGCTTTGAACATAATTTGCATGATTTTATAATAAAACAAATCATAACATTTCATAACATGAGAATTTAGAAAAAGTGTCTCTGTATGAGCTTATAGTAATCAGCCTTATTGATGCTACGTATGGCAGAAACGTGGCTGGAATCTCCAAGTAGAAATACACTGGGTTGTTGTGTCTGTAGCTTAGCAACAACTCTGATGAAGTCTCTGTAGATAACGATGACGGAAACTCACAGCTAACAGTTCAATTTCTCACAGTTCAATGTCTGCAATTCAGCGGTTTAAGAGCAATCTGTCTGACGGGTCACAAAGAATTTACTTCAACGGTGCTTTATCTGATCGTAAGTCCCATGACTGCGGAGTTCCCCAGGGTAGCTGTTTGGGACATCTTTTATTGTCAATTTTTACAAATGATATGCCGTATGTAAATGCTCAGTCAGGCTAAGTTGACCATGTTTGCTGATGATTCTATAATTTATCATGAAGCCCCCACATGTTCAGAGCTTAATCAGGTTCTGTCTTGTGAGATCAGTATATTATATAATCGGATCAAAACAAATAAAATGATTCTTGATACATCAAAAACAAAGAGTATGGTGTTTGGTTCTAGCTATAGATTATCTGATAATCCTAAAATGAATATACAAATAGATACAATTCATCAGGTAGAAACTTTGAAGCTTCTTGGACTTTGGCTGGATTTTACATCGTCAGGGTCTGATCACATCAACAAAGCTGTTGGCAAAATGGGCAGAGTTGTTGCCGTAACGCCTAAATTTGCATTATTTCTCAACACACAGTTGATTCGTCAAGTTGTTAGGTAATTGGTTTTGTGTCATTTAGATTACTGTTCAGTTGTTTGGTCTGCTGCATCCAACAGTCTTCTAACAAAACTACAAGTGGCTCAAAACAAGACTGCAGGACTTGTTCCTGGTTGTTTCTCCAAGAGAAAGTGTTGCAGAAATGCATGAACGTCTCTCCTGTCTGAGGGTTGAGGATAAATCTACTAATGTACTTACATGTTTCCATAGAATTATTAACACTCAGACTCCTACATTTCTCTATAATAATAGAACTTATTGTTCAAATATTTATTCATATATCATATATCATCATCATACCTGGAACACTACACCCATAGAACTAAGGAACATCAAATCTCTTTATTCCTGCTCTAAAAACACAAAACAGTGGTTACTTGATAATCAGACGTGCTGTTATAATCTGGTATAATCAGGTTATTGTTTTTACTACCTGTTTGTGCTTATGTGCTTTAGTGTGAGCTAATGTGTTTGTGTTTTTGTTCTTCATTTATGTTTGTCATTATTCAGAGTTATTATGTCATGGTTTTACTAATTGTTTGTACTCTGTGTTCTAGTGTTCTAGTGTGTTCTCTTTAATGTTTTTTATAAATACCATCAACCTGCAGGGACTGCAGATGTAAATTAGCCTGTTTGGCTAAATCTGGCACATATACATGATGGACTCAAGTGCTCATGTTAATTAATGTGCGTTGTCCCTTTCTGAATAAATAAATGGAATGAAATATAACACTCAATGGGTGAATAGTGGTGGATTATGTTCCCCTCACCTAAGTCTGACTCTATGAAGATGACATGACTTTATAGATCAGTTAAATATTGAAAACCTTCCAGGTGATTCCTGACATCAAAAGAGACTGATTTGAAACGAAGACTAAGAACGTATTTGTTGTCATCACCTTAACATCAATATAGCTGTATCTTACAAACAAAGCACTAACTCTATACAGTTTAAAAACACATACAAGAAAACAAGAAGAACTAGTTCAAATTCAGTTCATTTCAATATTTTTAGGTGAGAAGTACGAATGAAACGGTATACAGTGAACAGTTCCTCTAAAGAACTAAATTAGATAGATAGATAGATAGATAGATAGATAGATAGATAGATAGATAGATAGATAGATAGATAGATAGATAGATAGATAGATAGATAGATAGATAGATAGATAGATAGATAGATAGATAGATAGATAGCTTCGTGCCAGCGTAGCCGGGAAAGCCCCTGCGTTTCACCCTCAACAGGAACCAACTCAAGGCCTTTTATTGTCCTTTCACATCCTCTAACCACGCTGTAGCTCTTCTCCTGTTCAGAGACAAACATTAAAGTCACAATGAAGTGGCAGAAACACTTAACACACAAACACTTAACAGTGTGTTGATTTGCCAGGCGACGTGTCAAACGTGACGGAACTCATCAATACCGTAGCGCAGGGCTATTCAATTGGCGGCCCGCGGGCCACATGCGGCCCGCCAGGAGCTTTTATGTGGCCCCTGGTCATATTTTTAAAAAAAGGGGTGTTTGTTGAAATTTTTTTTTTTTTTTTTTTTTTTTTTTTTTTTTTTTTTTAATAATATTTTTTATAACTGGCTACCATGGACTAAAATGGTTGTGCTCAATGCTTAATATAATATTCAAATAAGGAAATCTTGGTGGAAAGTGGTGCTTTGTCATTATGGCATTTATGTTTTATTAAAAGTAGGTCAATATCAATTTCATTAAGTTTGCACAATGCGTGGTTTCAAAATGAACTTGAATTCAAAATAATATTTCTTTATCTGAATATTATATTTAACATTCACAATGACTAAATCTGGAGACAATTAATACATAATTCATATGTAAACTAGATATATTCAAATGTATAATACAAATGTATCATATATACATAAGTCTTCGTCTTTGAGTGCAAAATACATTTTGAAAACCCCCACATTTTCAAATTGGGCGGCCCTCTCCATACAGTCCTTTTGCAGATTTGGCCCCCGGCCGAATCTAGTTGAATATCCCTGCCGTAGCGGAACATCAATACCGTAGCGGAACGTTGCCACCCTTGATGAAAGTCTCTAAACCTCAAGTTCAGACTTCATACAGAACAGATCTGAACCGTCCTGAGATCTGTCAGCAAGACTGAACAAAGTTTAAAAACTCTAGACCACATGAAAGTCCATATTGTGTTCCAGCAGATGAAACCCACGCACAGGGAAATGGCTTCAAGAGAGAATAAATGGGTTGCCCTTAAATAATTGCCCTTAAATGAAATATTTTTAACTTTGAAATTGTATGTTTATAAGATTGTATGTAATTGTATTTTTTTAAGATTGTATGTAATTGTATGTTTTTAAGATTGTATGTAATTGTATGTTTATGAGATTGTATGTAATTGTATTTTTTTTCATTGATTGCTGTCAAATTCTGCTCTTTTTTCAGCGGATCCCTGGCTTTCACTGCTAGCTTAATTGAATAAAAATCAAACCAAATCAATAAATAAATATTAAATCAGCATGAACTGGTGGAGTTTGATCGCCAGATCAGTTTAGTTTTCTTACAACGATTCTTTACATCTGCAGTCACAACTAACCAGAGCTGGTAGAGTAGCCAAAAACTGTACTCAAGTAAAAGTACTGTTACTTCAGAATAATATGACTCAAGTAGAAGTAAAAAGTAGTCATGCAAATAATTACTTGAGTAAGTAAAAAAGTACTTCGTGAAAAAACTACTCAAGTACTGAGTAACTGTTGAGTAACGTCTGATTTATTTTTTTAACACAACCATTCAAACAGACAAAAGTACAAAATAATCATCTTCAGGCAAATTAAATCAATAAAATAATAAAATAAATTAAGATAAATACAAAATAAAAAACAGCTTAAATTAAAATAATCTTAAAGTAAATTCAAGTACTTTAATAAATAAGAAAATAAATAAAATAATAACAGAATAAAAAAATAAAATAAGCACAAGTAGCAAAACATTTTTGTACTTTTCTTTTTTAACCAGGCAGAACTAGAACAAACATGAACTCATAGAAACTCTGTGTGTGTTTGAGTCTGTGTAAATGTGACAAAACATGTAAAAACAAACATTTTTCCCAAAGAATCACCAGTGATGTCATGAGATTGACGCGTACGTGGATAAAAGGGATAAAAGAAAAGTAACAGCTCAACGTAGCCTAATGTAGCGGAGTTTTTTTTATTTATTTTTATTATTTATTATAAGTATCTCATAGCTATCATTTTTGTCCATCGCTCCTGTAGTTTCTTGTGCCGGCCCCCCTTTTTTCCGGAGCCGGAGCTCCAGGAACTGCGTGCTGGCCTGCGGTCCCGGTCCCCCCCCCCAATCCCTGGTCATACCGCTGCTGCTTCCACCTGCCTGCTGTGCTGCTGACGTCCCTGACTCCCCCAGTCTGGCCTTCGGCAGGAGGGTCCCCCCTTATGATCCAGGTCCTGGTCCAGGTTTCTTCCCTCCTAAAGGGGAGTTTTTCTTTCCACTGTTTGGCTTAAAGGGGACCTATTATGAAAAACACGTTTTTTCTTGTTTTAACATATATAAAGTGGTCTCCCCTCACCCTGCCAGCACAGGGGAGACAAAATACCATGAATTTCTGCAAGCTCTCTGACCCCCGCCGGACTGAGTCCCCCAGTGTCACGTGGCCTTTTTTTGAGCCATTCTGAATCTGCGCCTAGGGTGACGTCACCATAGGCGCTCATTTCCATAGGTTCAGCCTCCGCTGCTGAAACCACGCCCACAACCAGCTCTCTGGCTCTGGCTGGAGCGGTCCTTCCTTCAGCCAGTCGGACGCGGCGCCGCAGCGCCGCGGATCCAGGTTAAATCATGCAGGTTCCCGGGTGATTTGGGAGCTGGGTCCTCGGGGGTCTGTCCCAGGCTGGACCAGCTTCACCCTTCGAGATTTTCAGCGAAATCTGTCGGTTTGATCCCCGATAACGGGCGGTGCGCCGCGGATGCGCTCCGGAGCGGATCTGTGCGCCCGCCGTGCGGTTGCAGCGCCAGCGCGCAGCATCCGCCGGGCAGATCCGGCTGAAATTCCGCTGGTCGGTCCCCGGGAGTCCCTGCTACCAGTCCAGGCCGGTTCCTGCGGTCCCGGCCGGTGGGAACCGGTCATATTTCCCGGTTAAAGCCGCGGTGATGCGCGCTGATCCAGCAGCGCTGATCCAGCAGCGCTGCTCCCGGGCGCCTGGCTTGGCTCCCGGGCCAGCGTTCAGACTCCGCCGGGCAGATCCGGCTTAAATAGTGCATAAATGTTATTTATATACAACTCATATTTTATTTTTTTAACAATAAAGTTTCCATTTGTGAAAATTCAGTGTTGTATTTATTTACAGGCTCGGGCTGCTCTGGCGGAGCAGGTTTCTTCTCCTCCCCTGCTACACGTCATTCAGGGAGCCAATCAGCACAGAGCCTCATTATCATACCCCCCCCTTCCCTAAAAATGAGGCGCAGAAAAAGAGGTTAGAAGCGGTAAAACTAGTGACAGGGCCCACAGGCTGGATTTATGATTTATGTAGAAAAAACAAGCTTTAGATTGTTTTTAAGACATTCAAGGCCTGTTTAAAATATACATTAAATGCCATAATAGGTCTCCTTTAAGGTTTTTCTCCCACTAGGGGAGTTTTTACCTGCCATTGTTTATGTAATAATTGATCGGGGTTTATGTTTATGTTTATGTTTATGTTTATGTTTATGTTTATGTTTATGTTCATGTTCATGTTCTGGGTCTCTGGAAAGCATCTAGAGACATCTGTTGTATTAAACGCTATATAAATAAAATTGAATTGAATTTAATTGAATTGAATTGAATTAAGAGGAACAGTTTCTTCTTCACAAATCTACTCAAGTAAAAGTAAAAAGTATAGTGATTCAAAACTACTCCTAAAAGTACAAAATGTCCCAAAACTTACTCAAGTAAATGTAACACACAATTGTGACGCACGGACATCAAACCAGCAGCTTTTAAGTTATCATAGGAAAATGTCTTTTAACGTCATTCTGAGCCCAAGAAAACTCAAAAACTTGTTCGGCCTGCTGCTGCGGTTACGGGGAAGTTCCCCATTTTTTATGTCCCCAATTTGCATAATGTGTGAGGAAAATGATAAAAGAAAAACACTGATAAAAAAAGGTTTCATTTCAATGGTAAGATTATTACCAATTGTGGAAAATAATTTATTTTCTTGCAGGAGAAAAACAAACAGTAAAATAATGAAAAGACTTGAAGAAGAAAAAGCAAAGAGAAGAGATATCTCTGGACTGTGTTGTCTGAAACCACATCCTCCCCGAGGGCACATGTGGCATCAGGTAGTTGGCTGTTTTTGCTCGCGGATGTTGCACAAGATTTATAAATGAGATCCTTTAAAAACGTTTCGTGCCTCCGGGTCTCGTTTGGCTGCAGCGGCCGGTGTTACAAAACTGTTTCAGAGTTCAGACGGTGAAAAGAAGCTGAAGAAAAAAGGGTAGAAACACACACCCAGAGAGAGAGAGGGAGGGGGGAGGGGGGAGAGGGAAAGAGAGAGAAGGAGAGAAACAGAGCGAGAGAGAGAGAGGGAGAGGGAGAACAACTTCCTGTTAGAGTGTGAACAATACAAATACATTAGATCCAAGTTCTTTCCTAAAATTAAACAACAAGTCCAGAATTTTTATTCCCTCTCAGATCAGGACAAAATCCAACATATATTGGAGAAAAAAAGGAAAGTGCTTTAGAAGCAGCTAAATACATCAGTGCATGTCATAGACCAGGGGTCGGCAACCCAAAATGTTTTAGATCCATATTGGACAAAAAACACAAAAAACTAATATGTCTGGAGCCGCAAAAAATGAAAAGTCTTGTATCAGCCTTAGAATGAAGAAACACATGCTTCATGTTTCTATATTAGTTAGAACTGGGGGAAGATTTTTTTTTTATTATGCACTTCGAGAAAAATGTCGAAATGTCGAGAAAAAAGTCGAAATGTCAAGAAAAAACGTGAAATGTTGAGATTAAAAAGGAAAGGAAAAAGGAAAAAGAGAAAAAAAAGGAAAAAAAGAAGAAAAAGGAAGAAAAAAGAGAAAAAAGGAAAAAAAAAGGAAAAAAAGAGAAAGGGAAAAAAAAGAAAAAAAGAATAAAAAAAGGAAAAAAAGGAGAAGGAAAAAAGGAGAAAAAAAGAAGAGAAAAAAAGAAAAAATAAGAAAAAAGGTTTTTTGAAAAAGCTCCAGCAGCCACTAGGGCGGCGCTAAAGAGCCTGAAGGCTCTAGAGCCGCGGGTTGACGACCCCTGTCATAGATGGAGAAGAAACACAACCAGACAACACAGTCTCCTTATCCTTATACAGTCTCCCTGCCTATTCATGTAAAATAGTTCTGTATATATATATATATATATATATATATATATATATATATATATATATATATATATATATATTGTATGCATGTGTTAGATATTTGGTGTTGGGTATTTGTTGTAGTTGTATTGGTGTTTCGTGTATTAATTGTATTGTAATTTATTGTATGTATATGTAGCTTTCGGCAAAAATGGTTACCATTCATGGCAATAAAGCCAATTTGAATTGAATTGAATTGAATTGAATTGAATTGAATTGAATTGAATTGAATTGAATTGAGAGAGAGAGAGGGAGAGAGGGAGTTTTGTTGTCTAGTTTTCAAACCACTTTTTTTTTTTTTTTTTTTTTTTTTGAGTTTTCAAACCACTTTTATTTACTCAAAAACGTGTCCAACCAAACACACAGACAAAAACTTTCAGTTCAAAAACTGTCAGTTCAACTGAGAATATTTCCAAAGAGCAGCATGCTGCCCTCCACTGAACACAGCACCTTGTCAACACACCACATGTCATTCAATTCCTTTATGTTGTTAGTCAGACAGTAAAAATTAAAATCAGTCCTGAGTCTGACTTTCAACATCCGAGAGAGAGAGAGAAACAGAGAGAGGGAGAGAGAGAAACAGAGAGAAACAGAGAGAGAGAAAGAGGGAGGGAGAGAGAGGGAGAGAGAGAGAGGGAGAGCGCCTACAACAGGATATTTTGTCACTATGGTGACTGGCAGCAGATGGTGATAATGATTTCTTGAATCTCATGCTGTTTTCAAAGCGGCGTGGTTGTCGTGTTGAGACACAACTTTTGTAACCGTGACTCTTGACAAACATTGATCCAGATCTCTCCGGATCGATGTGACTTCATCAGACCGGCAGAAGAGTCTCCCATCAGTAGAGGTAAGTCTGTTTTCTGCTGTTTGTCTTTTTAAAAGTGAATATTTGTCTGCTAAGTAGTGAAAAGAGGACTCATTGTGGATTTGTGGAAATGTGTCCAAATCCTAAGTTTTTGGAACACAACCTCCGTTTTGACTTCACATTTCAACGTGGAAGTCCTCCTCGTCCAAAAGAATGAAACGCTGGAGTTGCACGGACGCCTTTAGAAGATCTATCCGCTCTGGAGCAAAGTTGGACCGTTCTGAGCTGAAAGTACAGGTGTCCCGTTGAACCACTTTTGCAACTGTCATGGTTTAATTGTCGGTACACAACAAGCTGTTGAAAGCCGTTGGGAAATCGTGTGTTTGCATGTTTTTGCCCCACCTGCCCCTTCACTTCCCCGGTAATAGCCAGGAAATGTGTGTCTTCGCAGTAACGTACAAACAAGCGCACAAGGCGAGTGCATTATAGCCCTGAGTGAAACAATGCAACTTTCCAACGGCTTGGATGGAGCCGGAGCCCCTCGGGGAAGCTCACTTCCTCATGCACAAGGCCACGCAGAACACGAGGGCTGGCAGGGCTGGTACAACGCCACGCAGCTGCCTGCAAAATCACAGCCGGGTCTTTGAGTTCGACCCTTTAACCTTCACCGTAGTCGCCCCCACTGGAGGGAAATCAGTGGGTGATGCTGCTTTCAGGGGAAACATCTTCTAATATTCTAAACTGAACTGAAATGGACAGAGTCCATATAAAGTTATTTTAAAACTCACTAAAGTATCAAAAGCAGATGCACTTTATGCTTTAAAACACTGCAAATGTCTGTGTTTCTTTCTTTTTTCATTTTCAGTCTTTGTTTTGCGCCAGCGTTCGTGAGCGGGGGATTGTCCGGCTGGTGAAGCCGAAGCAGAAGTGGAAGTTTAGTTTTGTTTGTGAGTAATTTTGCTCACGGAAAACCACGAGATGGCTCTGCAGGCACAAATCAGCCCATACGGGCCCACACGGGCCAAAACGGGCCAAAAAGGGCCAAGACGGGCCAAAACAGGCCAAAACGGGCCCACAATCAGCCCAAATGGGCCCAAACAGGACCAACATGGGCCCAACATGGGCCCACAATCAGTCCACACGGGCCCAAACAGGCCCAAACGGGCCCAAACAGGACCAAACGGGCCCAAAACAGGCCCACAATCAGCCCATATGGGCCAAAAAGGGCCCAAACGGGCCCAAACAGGACCAAACGGGCCCAACACGGGCCCACAATCAGCCCACACGGGCCCAACTGGGCTCAAACGGGCCAACACCGGCCCAAAATTAGCCCACATGGGACCACAGGGGCCCAAACGGGCCCAAACAGGCCAAAATGGGCCCACAATCAGCCCAAACGGGCCCAAACGGGCCCAAACAGGCCCACAATCAGCCCGAACACGCCCACACATGGGCCCAAACGGGCCCAAACGGGCCCAGACAGGCCCACAATCAGCCCAAACGGGCCAAAACGGGCCCACAATCAGCCCAAATGGGCCCACAATTAGGACCCACACGGGCCAAGACAGGCCAACACAGGCCCACAATCAGCCCACATGGCCCGCCAAAGCTCCAAAAACACACAATCCTGGCAGAAACCACTTTAAAAGCATTTAAAAGCATTTCCAGAGAAACATGTAAAGTCTTTCTTTTATGGTGATTATCATTTATTTGTCTGTGATTCTGGAACGTAGGAAACACCCAAATGTTTACTGCCCTCGCAGGCTCTCAGAAAAAGAGTCATGAGAACGACTGTAGTTTCTTTTACTTCCTTTTTGAAAGAAAGGTGTTATAATTGTCAGCCCACATGTGCTGTTGTGCAAGGTTTCTTCAGGACAAGTTTCATTTCAGCAGCTGATCACGGTGTTGTCGGAGGCTCCGTTACTTCCTTTCTTCTCCAAACGTGAAAATTAATAATGATAATAATAATAATTCATTTTATTTAGAGGCGCCTTTCAGGTCAAGGTCACCTTACAAGAGATACACACGACTCTCTATATCAAACCATTCAAAAGTTATGGCAGAAAGTAGGAACTATCAAATATGGACCAATCAGATGAAGGGTGGGCGCGCTTTTTGGCGTCTAGCGTCGCCACGGTAACGCTTTTGACTGAGAAAAGTAATGCGCATCGTCGCAGGATGGAGACGCACATTTTGAGGTATAACACACCTGGCTGCACGTTACGGTTTGGGCCGTATTAACGGCCGAAGAAGAAATTGGCAAAAATTGCGCCAAAATTACACGATTAATTCAAAATGGCTGACTTCCTGTTGGGTTTGGGCCATGGCGCCAAGAGACTTTTCTTTAAGTTGTGACATGATACAGGTGTGTACCGATTTTCGTGCATGTACGTCAAACCGTATTGTGGGGCTTGAGGCACAAAGTTTTCTAGGGGGCGCTGTTGAGCCGTTAGGCCACGCCCATTAATGCAAACCATTAAATATCACATTTTTCTGCATTTATAATTTATAATATAATATAAATGAAAAATCTAAGAGATACATGCATGATGTTCACTATACTGTACATGTATAATATACAATGTACTTTTTCTGATATGCAAATTATATAAGATTCAATTTTATTGTCATTACAATGAAATGCTGATTAGCAGAATGCAAAGAAGTAGTAAACTGCAGTATAATACAGAATGTGGGAATGCTAAGTTATGCTATAACATCAATGATGTGGACTTTAACACTGATCTAAAGTTTAACACTATAAACACACTTTAGACAATGTTAACTGTAACACAACATACAGCTAGGCTCACAACTATAATAAAAGGGTGGAAAAGGAATAACATTTTGATTGACTATTACAAGCTAAGAAAACGTGAGCTAACCAGATGTCAATAAAAATGTAAAAAAATAAACACATTTCAGATTATAACACCTGCTGAATAGATCTACTATTTACACATTTCCCTGAGGAACGTAAGGTGGGAGTAGTTACATTACTGTTTTCCATAACAGCTTAGGCCCTTCCAACATTAACTGACGTCAAAACTAACAATTACCGCTAGCTATTTTTGATTAGCAAACCATGTTATGCTAATAGTTAACGACGTTATCGTCGTTCTTCAACAGACAAATAATGTCATGACTCATGACATCATCCTTATTGCAAGGTTACCACTGTCTTTGTCTCTTTTTTCCTCCTCTTCTTTTCTTCTTTTCCTCCCCTCGGTGCCAGAGAGTACAGTAGTGCACAGTGTCCAGTTAAAGTGAGTTAGTTTGAACAGGTGGGTTTTGATTTGGGTTTTGAATGCTGTGATGGAGTCGGTCTCTTTTATGTGTGTCGGGAGGGAGTTCCAGAGTCGGGGTGCCGAGCAGCTGAAGGGCACCCATGGGGCCTGGGAATGTTGGGAATTCCAGCCGAGGCTGAGCGGAGGGCGCGGGAGGGAGTGTATTCTTTTTTTATTGACATTCAGCATTAGACATTCACATCCGATACATCACGTCTGCATTTATCTTACATCTGTTGTCTGTCCTAAACGTCGGAATAATGTTTTTCTTTTATGTCCAAACAATGAACAGAAAGACAAACCACCAAAAACTACTACGTACAAGTGGGGAGTGATCTTTTCAACATAACACAATCTTTGACTTGAGAAAATAAAATCAGGCCTATGGAGCGTGACGTAGTTGACCCTCCTTTAATAACCATTTCCTTGTAATAGTCTTTTTACAGGCCACTAGCAGGATATTCATTAAATGTTTATCTGTTTTTTCCAGTCCTGAGGGATGTGTCCAAAAAACATGGTCTTACTCTCGAGGGATATTTCACATTTGAAGATTTCCTGTAGGGCTCTGTGTATCTCTTCATGACAGGACAGTCCCAGAAAACATGGTGATGATTCGCATTTTGATTCCCACAGTTTCTCCAACAGACAGAGGAGTTATTATCATAATGAGACTTCTGGGAGGGTGTAATACAATACCAGATCAGACTTTTCCATCCAAACACTGTTCTGGGGGGGAGTGTATCCATGTAGGAGGTCACAGAGGTTCTGAAGGGCTTTGTAGGTGAGCAGGAGGTTTTTGTAGATGGTGCAGTAGTGGACTGGGAGCAGTGTTGGGACTAACGCGTTATTTAGTAACGCGTTACAGTTACACCCTTAGTTTTGGCGGTAACTAATACTCTAACGCATTACTTTTTAAATCCAGTAACTCAATTACCGTTACCAAGCGGTCCGTTATTACTGGACAGCTACAGTGAAGCTTTTTTTCCCCACAAGCCGAGACCAGAGGAAACATGGTGGGTGTGTGTCATGGCGAGCCAAGAGAGCAAGGAGAGTTTCGCAACGTGGAGATATTGTCATTAAAGAAATCCTGGACACATCTGAAGTGAATCAAGCCACTCCATGTAAGCAACAGCGGCTGGAGTTGAACCGAGGGACGTCTGTAAGCCAAGTACAACTTGACAAAACAATTGCACGGTATGTGGTAGAAAACATGCTACCTATTTCTACAGTGGAGTCACCCGCTTTCAGGCAGCTGATTATCATGATACCCTGCCTAGGCGGTACATGGCAAATGGGACGGAAAACTTTTTCGAACTACTAGTAACTATTAATGGTAACTAGTTACTATTTTTCAGTAACTAGCACAACCCTGACTGGGAGCCAGTGGAGTTGGAGGGGGATGATGTGGTCAGATGACTTAGTGCAGATGATGACCCGAGCGGCCGAGTTCTGAACGAGTTGCAGATGGTCGGTGAGTTTGGAAGGGAGGGCAGTGAACTTAAAAGCACGTCTGCCAATTTCTTTAAACGTCAAAGGAACGAAAAAGAAGAGTTTCTGAGTGTTTCTAAGAGAATATGAGGATGTTTATGGAATCAGATATTGTTTTAAGTAAGATGGATAACTAAAGTGGATACATTTGAATCTGAGTTGGAGCCCGTGGTTTTGTCTTCTTGAGCTGATTAAACCAGTTTAACGATCGATACATGGAGCAGTGGTGAGTTCAGTTTAATGATCGATACATGGAGCAGTGGTGAGTTCAGTTTAATGATCGATACATGGAGCAGTGGTGAGTTCAGTTTGGGCACCTTAAGACAAATCTACAGAGACTGTTGTAAATGACATTGAGGGTTGAAGATGTGATTCATTAGTGTTCTGGTAAACAACATCAGCATAATCTAAAATGGGTAATAACAGTTGTGTGACAATTCTTTTCCTCGTCTGTAGAGTGAAACAGTTTATTGAACGGTAAAGGATGCCTAGGTGCTGGACTGGGACAGTGCTGAGTCTGGAGATGTTGCGGAGGTGGAAGAATGCAGTCCGGGTGATGTTGTGAATATGAGGTGCAAATGAGAGGGTGCTGTCCAGGATGATGCCGAGGCTCTTGACTTGGGAGGAGGAGGGAACCGAGAAGCCGTCGATGATGATGGGCGGAGCAGGAGAGGGTTGTGATTTTTGCTCATCCAGGTATTGATGCCATCCAGACAGTTGGTGAGGGAAGCGGGAGGAATAGTAGTGGTGGGTTTGGAGGAGATATAGATCTGTGTGTTATCGGCGTAGCAGTGGAAGTGGACCCCGTGGTGACGGAGGATTGAGCCCAAGAGTAGGAGGTAGATGGTGAAAAGAAGCGGACCCAATAGAGGGAATGTTGACGTCACAGATGCAACTTCACAGCGGGTTTTGCCCACTGAGTGTCAGAAAGACTGAGTGTCAGAAAGACTGAGTGTCAGCGTAAACTTTCAGTTTGAGCAACTGGAAAACATCTAAAATGTGAAAGAGTTGTTGTGCGATCGACTGTACTCATAGATTTATCAAGAAATTGGAGTAATCGTTTTACAGACTACCAAAAAATAAGCTTAAGAGACATAAATGGATCGCTGCAATTCACAGAAACAACTGGATTCCAGACACCGAAACGTGGATTTGCGGTTCCCATTTTGTATCAGGTAATGTTGGATTTTTGGGTAGCTAACGTTAAACGGTCAAATCATAAAGTTCGGTGTCCTCATCACTTTAATTTCACCAACAAATCCTGCCTTGAAGTCGGACCAAGCGTCAAGACTTTTGTAAGCCTTCAAGCTTTGCTTCGTGTATTTCCCCAGCGTAGAAATTAAGTACATATAAATATCAGGAAACTGGATTGGTGTCCAAATATTAATGTCCATGGACCACTGGTTCTTGGTAACTGTACCAAATATTAATGTCCATGGACCACTGGTTCTTGGTAACTGTACCAAATATTAATGTCCATGGACCACTGGTTCTTGGTAACTGTACCAAATATTAATGTCCATGGACCACTGGTTCTTGGTAACTGTACCAAATATTAATGTCCATGGACCACTGGTTCTTGGTAACTGTACCAAATATTAATGTCCATGGACCACTGGTTCTTGGTAACTGTACCAAATATTAATGTCCATGGACCACTGGTTCTTGGAAACTGTACCAAATATTAATGTCCATGGACCACTGGTTCTTGGTAACTGTACCAAATATTAATGTCCATGGACCACTGGTTCTTGGGGTAACTGTACCAAATATTAATGTCCATGGACCACTGGTTCTTGGGGTAACTGTACGGGTCACTGTCAAGTCCAACTGACGCTAATTTAAGCCGATAATCAGCTGTTATTCCGTCTTCTCCACTAGTTGTAGACATTTTTGCTGATGTTTTACCACTCAGTGCGAGTAAGGGGGCTGGTCCAGTGGGAAAGTGACGTCAATGCAAACCCTCTATACTGACCCCTGGGGGACACCCGTGCACCCACGTCATTGATTTCCATCTTGTCCCTAGGCTACATCCCGATCCTGCAGTGTTTTTATTTAGCCGCCCGCAGCAAAGTTCAAACCGCCCACTCCCCCCAGATTTGCGTTGGGTCCCTCGGGACCCAGCGGGAAACAATCCCAATGCAGCCGTTTCTTCCTGACACAGGCAGAACGTGAAAATTAAAGACCTATTATGGCTTCTAAACAAGCCTTGAATGTCTTAAAAACAAGCTTTTGATTGTTTTTGCTAAATAAATTAGAAATTCAGCCTCTGAGCCATATCTTTATCTTCCCAGTCTCTAACCTCATCATCTATGCAGGATTCTGAGTGGGCGGGGCTATGATAATGAGGCTCTGTGCTGATTGGCTGCCTGAATGACGCGACACACCGCTACGGAAAAATGGCGGAAGCTCCGGCCGGCGGAGTTAGTTGTGGGCGTGGTTTCACGCATCGGAGGCCAACCGATGTAAATTGCGTTTTCGTTCCTTAACTTTGAGGAGCAGAATCTTATTGTCTCGTAGATCCACATCACACTGGACGATCATCCGGGCGGCTGTACAGACACTTCAATTCAATTCAATTCAATTTTATTTATATAGCGTCTAATACAACAGAGTTGTCTCTAGACGCTTTCCAGAGACCCAGAACATAAACCCCCGAGCAATTATTACATAAACAATGGCAGGTAAAAACTCCCCTAGTGGGAGAAAAACCTTAAGCCAAACAGTGGCAAGGAAAAACTCCCCTTTAGGAGGGAAGAAACCTTGAGCAGGACCAGGCTCGTAAGGGGGGACCCTCCTGCCGAGGGCCAGACTGGTGGGTCAGGGACGGCAACAGCACAGCAGGCAGGTCTGGTTGCAGTGCAACCAGATTCTGCCCAGACACTGCAGAATCTGGTTGCTTTCCTCCTTCTCTGAGTTGCTGAGGGGAGACCACTTTATATATGTTAAAGCAAGAGAAAACCTGGTTTTCAGAATAGGTCCCCTTTAATCTCAAAATTTCGACTTTTTTTCTCGACATTACGACTTTTTTCTCGACATTTCGACTTTTTTTCTCGACATTTCGACTTTTTTCTCCACATTTTGACTTTTTTCTCGAAATTGTACTTCAACATTAATTTCGACATTTCGACTTTTTTTCTCGACATTTCGACTTTTTTCTCGACATTTCGACTTTTTTTCTCGACATTTTGACTTTTTTCTCGACATTTTGACTTTTTTCTCGAAATTGTACTTCAACATTAATTTCGACATTTCGACTTTTTTTCTCGACATTTCGACTTTTTTCTCGACATTTCGACTTTTTTTCTCGACATTTTGACTTTTTTCTCGACATTTTGACTTTTTTCTCGAAATTGTACTTCAACATTAATTTCGACATTTCAACTTTTTTGTTGTTGTTGTTCCGGCCAGAGTTAGTTGTGGTTTCACGCATCGCTCCGTCGTTCCGTAACAACAGGAGCAGAATCTTATTGGCTCGTAGATCCACATCACACTGGACGGCTCATCCGGGCGGCTGTACAGACACTGCAGAATCTGGTTGTTTTCTTCCTTCTCTGAGTTGCGGGGGGAGACCACTTTATAAATGTTAAAGCAAGAAAAAAACACTTTATATATGTTAAAGCAAGAAAAAACCTGTTTTTCAGAATAGGTCCCCTTTAAGATCTGAGATCTGAGCGTTTTGTTTTTCCATCTTACAGTTCCCGGTTCCTGAACCACCAAGATGTCGTCCAGAAACGAGTCCAACGAGACCTTCACCTGCAGCACTCTGTACCAGCATCGGGCGTACGCCCGGGTCCTCATGCCACTCTTCTACTGCATCGTGTTCCTGGTGGGTTTATCGGGCAACTGCCTGGCGCTGCACGTCATCCGGCCCAACGTGAAGAAGATCAACTCCACCACCCTGTACTCGCTCAACCTGGTCATCTCCGACATCCTGTTCACGCTGTCTCTACCCGTGAGGATCGTGTACTACGCCCTGGGCTTCCACTGGCCCATGGGCGAGGCGCTGTGCAAGCTCTCTGGCCTCATCTTCTACATCAACACCTACGCAGGGGTCAACTTCATGACCTGCCTGAGCGTGGACCGCTTCGTGGCCGTGGTGCTGCCGCTGCGCTTCGCCCGGCTCAGGAAGGTCAGCAACGTGCGCTACATCTGCGTCGGGGTGTGGCTGCTGGTGCTGGCGCAGACGCTGCCGCTCGTGGGAATGCCCATGACCAACGAGGAGCCCGACGGCTTCGTCACCTGCATGGAATACCCCAACTTTGAGAAGGTGGAGCACATCGCCACCATCCTGATCGGCGCGGTGACGCTGGGCTACGTCTTCCCCGTCGTCACCATCCTGGTGTGCTACTCCGTCCTCTGCTCCAAGCTGCACCTGACGGCCAAGGCCAACCACCTGATGGAGCGGTCGGGCCGCAGCCGCAAGGCCATCGGCGTCATCTGCTGCGTGTCGCTGGTGTTCGTGGTCTGTTTCAGCCCCTACCACCTGGACATCCTGCAGTACATGATACGGAAGCTGGTGTCCAGCCCTGACTGCGCAAGTCTGACGGCATTTCAGGTTAGTTTCCTCTAGTTACCTCTAGTTTCCTTTAGTTACCTCTAGTTACCTCTAGTTTCCTCTAGTTACCTTTAGTTTCCTCTGGTCACTTCTAGTCACCTCTAGATTCCACTAGTTACCTTTAGTTACCTCTAGATTCCACTAGTTTCCTCTAGTTACCTCTAGTTACCTTTAGTTACCTCTAGATTCCACTAGTTACCTCTAGTTACCTTTAGTTACCTTTAGTTACCTCTAGATTCCTCTGGTTTCCTCTAGTTACCTCTAGTTTCCTCTAGTTACCTCAAGTTTCCTCTAGTTACCTCTAGTTTCCTCTAGTTACCTTTAGTTTCCTCTGGTCACTTCTAGTTACCTCTAGATTCCACTAGTTACCTCTAGTTACCTCTAGTTACCTTTAGTTACCTCTAGATTCCACTAGTTTCCTCTAGTTACCTCTAGTTACCTTTAGTTACCTCTAGATTCCACTAGTTACCTCTAGTTACCTTTAGTTACCTTTAGTTACCTCTAGTTACCTCTAGTTTCCTCTAGTTTCCTCTAGTTACCTCTAGTTTCCTCTAGTTACCTCTAGTTACCTTTAGTTTCCTCTTGTTGTGCCACAGCGGGTTAGCTAAGCTGTTCAGTTATCGAAGGCTATTAATGAATATTATTAATAATTATTAATAATTAATAAATTTATCAAATTGAATTATCAAAATGATAATAATCCTCGAATGGGGCACCACCCTGGGGCCGTAGTCCAGGGAAATGATAACTTTTAACAGCAGAAAATCTGTCACAAAATAGGGATTAACCACCAGAACACAGTAAGAGCTGTTATTACTGATGAATAATGTTAAAGGCGTGCAGTTCGAGCACTGGCTCTGCTCAAACAATCAGAATGTGACCAAAATTGCATGAAACAACAAAAACCACTCATTAAAAATCAATCAGAATTTATTTACATACGGGTATCAAAGCAGATGTAAATAAATACCCAAATAAATCCTGATGGCACAGTACATCATTATAAAACCATTAATTAAGAAAAACAACAAACCATAAAAATGAAATGAAAGTTAAATGCATGGAATGAAAAAGAAATCAAAGCAATAACAAAGATGATATCAACGAACATCTACGGGTTAAAACATTGTGGCTGCACAAAGATGGCTGCGGTGTTTAAAGACGGCAGGACTCTGTGGTATCACGACTTCACACTCAGTTCTGAACCGCTCTTAGTCCTACTGATCACCGTGGCTCATGAGCTCACGTCTCCTCGGGATCCGGATCGGGTACCTGCGGGCTTTGTCGACTGGGGTCGCGGTCCTGCTGGGGGGTTTCTCAGTCAGGCTCTCGCGTCCCGTCCCTTCCCCTGAAACGGATTAGACAGCGGCGGGGCCGCCTCGTGCCGGGCCGTGCTTCCGGACCAACGGAGGCTCTCACGCATTCCTAGGCGTGGCGGGGGACCGGTCATTCCTTGCCGTGCTTCCCTGCTCGCCGGTCGCCGACATGCGGCCGTCCAGGCCCCGGGAAAGCTCACAACCGGGCAAGACGCCGGCCGTCCGCCCAGGAGACCGTTCTGATCCCTGCGCGGTCAGCAAACAGGGGCTCGGAGCGGGGAAGGAGGCTTCAGTCGGAGCGTTCAGTCGCAGCGGTGTCCCAATCTGATGGCCGGGAGCGCGTGGGCGTCATGAGCTCGGATCTGTAAAACTTAAAGATGGTAGAGTTTAGTGAGAGGCCGGAGCCTCCCGGAGACCACCGCTTCAACGGCCGGACCCCGCGGGGCCCGGTCCGATGCGGGCCTCCTGCCTCCCCCCAGCCCGGGGGGGAGAGAAAGATGGGATCTTGGCCCGGAGCCAAAGATCCAGCTGTTCCAGGACGAGATGTTGTGGGGAAGAGAGAGAAAAAGGAGCAGCGATGGCGTTTTGATCCTACGCGCGCTGCAGTAACGTCATCAGTGCCTCGTTTGCGATTGGATGCGCGCCGCTTGTAGGCGCCGCCCCCCCCCACGCAAGGCATGCTGGGGGTTATAGTTCATGGCAAGGCGGCCATTTTAGGAGGCACATTATAGCCGATTTTCGGCTGGGCAGTTTCAAAGTTGAATATACACATTCACAAAATGTTCATGCATTTATAAGTTCAGAGTTCACATGAGCATATGGGCGTGGTCCAACACTGTAGTTACCTTTAGTTTCCTCTAGATCACTCTACTTTCCTCTAGTTTCCTCTAGTCACTTCTAGTCACCTCTAGTTTCCTCTAGTTTCCTCTAGTTACCTTTAGTTTCCTCTAGATCACTCTACTTTCCTGTAGTTACCTCTAGTTTCCTCTAGTTACCTCTAGTTTCCTCTAGTTTCCTCTAGTTACTTTTACTTTCCTCTAGTTACCTCTAGTTTCCTCTAGTTTCCTGTAGTTACCTTTAGTTTCCTCTAGTTACCTTTAGTTTCCTCTAGTTTCCTCTAGTTTCCTCTAGATCACTCTACTTTCCTGTAGTTACCTCTAGTTTCCTCTAGTTACCTTTAGTTTCCTCTAGTCTCCTCTAGTTTCCTCTAGTTTCCTCTAGTTACCTTTAGTTTCCTCTAGTCTCCTCTAGTTTCCTCTAGTTTCCTCTAGTTACCTTTAGTTTCCTCTCTTCCAGGTGTCGCTGCACATCACCGTGTGTCTGATGAACCTCAACTCCTGCCTGGATCCGTTCATCTACTTCTTTGCCTGCAAGGGCTACAAGAGGAAGCTGCTGAAGCTGCTGAAGCTGCAGGTCAGCATGTCCTTCTCCAGCGCCGTCAGGACGTCGCCCGAGGGCTCGTCCAAGGACTTCATCGACGGAAACAAAATCCAGCTCAACAGTTCCATTCTGGCCTCGACCAATGAGAGACTCCCGGACCGGAGGTCGTACCGGCAGGACCACACGTAGGAGCCGAGGAAAGGAGACGCGAGGACGCTAGCGTCTCAGCGGGCGTCTGAGCGCCGGGACACATTTGAATCCACGGGAATTCGGCTGAACTCTTTTCATACTGACACTTTTTCATGAAGAGTAATGAAAAAAGTTGTTTTTGTCTCTCCTTTTAAACAACAAACAGCATCATCTGTGTTTACAGCTATTGATATTTGTGAAATGTTCTAAGCCACAAGCTTCGTAATGTTGCTTCTGCAGAAACATTTACGCCACATGTGCGTTCAACACGGCTGCGATGCATCAGGACGCTGATGATGCACAACTATTATTCTAACTTCCTGTGAATGAAGCAAGCTCAGCTGTGTAGAGAAACGGCACATAGGTGCTGTCCTTTTCACTTTTAACCTTTGTTTGGACAATGATGCAATCTCTCTGAAATTCATGCGCAATAAAACCTGTGTTGTTTTGATTGGCTCAGTTTCTAGACGAGTTGTGAATAAACGTGCTGGTTAGCACTTCCACCACAACCGCACACGCGCGATCCGCACACTAGCGACTACACACACGACAGTTATCCTGACTCAGAGGGGGTTACGTCCACGTCCTCCGCCCGGCATCATAATAGAAACCTCTAGTTACCTCTAGTTACTTCTAGTTACCTCTAGTTTCCTTTAGTTTCCTCTAGTTTCCTCTAGTTTCCTCTAGTTACCTCTAGTTTCCTCTAGTTTCCTCTAGTTTCCTCTAGTTACCTTTAGTTTCCTCTATTTTCCTCTAGTTTTGAGTCTCTCGAGTCCTTGACTTTCATTGGTGTAAATTAGCCCCTTCTTCTGATTGGTTGATATGTTAAATAGATAGAATAGAATAGAAAGCCTTTATTATCATTATATTTCTACAATGGAATTAGGCAGCAGCTCCGTCAAAGTGCAAAACAAAAAGACTATATAAACTATATAAACAAGTAGACTGTACACAACAAAAATGAACAAAAAAAGTAAACATAAATATATATATTTACACTATAAGGAAAGAGTGAATGGGAGAATAAAATAAAATAAAAATGTACATGAATGAATGGGTGGAGGAATATTGCACTTGGGTGGGTGGAAGAATATTGCACTGAAAGGATGGAAGAGTATTGCACATTAAATATATATAGACATTATGGACAGGAAATAGGAAATATTGCACAGTGTGAGGTAGCTTAAGAGTTCAAAAAGTTCACAGCTTTGGGGAAGAAGCTGTCCCTGAGTCTGTTGGTTCGGGATCGTAAGGACCTGAAGCGCCTCCCAGAGGGCAACAGGTCAAAAAGGTGGAAACCGGGGTGGGTGTTGTCCTTTAAAATGTTCCTTGCCCTGTTGAGGCAGCGGGAGCTGTAGATGTCAGACAGGGAGGGCAGAGAGGGCAGAGGGCAGCCGATGATCTTCCGTGCTGTGTTTGCTACCCTCTGCAGCCTCTTCCTGTCTGCTTCCGTGCAGCTGGAGTGCCACACTGTCACGGCGTGGGTCAGCAGGCTTTCTATGGTCGAGCGGTAGAAGGCCACCAGCAGCTGCGTGTTCAAGTTCACCTTCCTGAGCACCCTCTGGTGCGCTGGTGTTTATTGATGAGGCTGAGCAGCAGAGACAGAGCCGTGTTTACATTTGCGTCCGGTGGTATATAGACCGCAGTGATGATAACAACAGCCAGCTCTCTCGGTAGAAAAAAGGGTCTGCATCTCACCGCCATGAACTCCAGGTCCGGAGAACAGTGACTTTCCAGTATAGTGCTGTTATTACACCAACCTTCATGTACGTAGATGCAGAGCCCCCCTCCTCTGGTCTTCCCGGAGTTACTGTTTCTGTCCCCTCTGTGAAGCATGCGGCCGGTTAGCTGCACCGCGGCGTCGGGGATTTGTGCGTGGAGCCAAGTCTCTGTGATGATGAGCACACAGCATTCACGAACGTAGCGATTTCCAGCCAGCTGTAGTTGCAGATCGTCCGTTTTGTGTACCATGGATCTGGCGTTTGTGAGATAGAGGCTCGGCAGCGGAGGTTTTTGTGGCTGGTTCCTTAGTTTCGCCAGTAATCCTGCCCGGCAACCCCGCTTCTGCTTCCTCTCGCGCCGCCGCCTGCGTCGCCTGCCAGACCCGATAACAATCCACGGAGACCCCGCTGGTCTCGCAATCTCGTCCGGAATGCTGTGAGTGCGTTTAAAGTCGCTGGAGATGACCGATTTCTGTCGGAACCCGATGTCAAGTAAGTCCAGTCGACTGTAGTGTGCAGAAGTATAAGAAAAGAAAAGTGCAACACACAAAAAGTATAAAAAAAAGCACAAATAGGGAGAGCTGTGAGCCGCTGCATCTGCACGCGCCGCCATCTTGCTGAGAAGAAAAAAAGTCCAATATCTTTTGAATGGTTTGACATAGAGAGTCATGGGTGGTGTCATTGGACTCTGTATTGAGTCCTTGACCTTCATTTGTGCAAATTAGCCCTGCCACTTCTTCTGATTCGTTGTTCGTTGACTCTATTTTCTGCTATAACTTTTGAATGGTTGGACATCCTGTGTGGTAGTCATTGGACTTAGTTTTGAGTCCTTCACCTTTATTGCTTGCAAAATGCAATGTACACAAATGGGCAGCAGCCCGCCGTGGCACTCTCGAAATTTCTGCGAGGAAATTGTCTAGTTAGTGCCACGCCTGCGCCAAGTGGCACCTCTCCTCCATAGCTATGCAATAGCAATGGAGGAGTAGTGCCTCTTGGCGCAGCCAGAGGCACTATTGTTATTGTGTGGATTTATTATTATTCATCATCTTATTCATTTTCCGGACAGATTTCGGTTCGCTACTAGTCCCGCAGCTTTGAGAAAACGCGAAAAGTAAAAATGTAGAAACGCAACCAGAGGCACTATTGTTATTGTGTGGATTTAATCTTCTTATTTTGCTTATTCATTTTCCGGACAAACTTTGGCGCGTAACTAGTCCCGCAGCTTTGAGAAAACGCGACTACAGAAAACTCTAGTTACCTCTAGTTTCCTCTAGTTTCCTCTAATTTCCTCTAGTTACCTCTAGTTTCCTCTAATTTCCTCTAATTTCCTTTAGTTTCCTCTAGTTTCCTCTAGTTCCCTCTAGTTACCTTTAGTTTCCTCTAGTTTCCTCTAATTACCTCTAGTTTCCTCTAATTTCCTCTAGTTACCTCTAGTTACCTTTAGTTTCCTCTAGTTTCCTCTAATTACCTCTAGTTTCCTCTAATTTCCTCTAGTTACCTCTAGTTACCTTTAGTTTCCTCTAGTTTCCTCTAATTTCCTCTAGTTACCTCTAGTTACCTTTAGTTACCTTTAGTTTCCTCTAGTTTCCTCTAATTTCCTCTAGTTACCTCTAGTTACCTCTAGTTTCCTCTAGTCACCTCTAGTTTCCTTTAGTTTCCTCTAGTTACGTTTAGTTTCCTCTAGTTACCTTTAGTTTCCTCTAGTCACCTCTAGTTACCTTTAGTTTCCTCTAGTTACATCTAGTTTCCTCTAGTTACCTCTAGTCACCTCTAGTTTCCTCTAGAAAGAAAAAAAAGGAAATTGAGGAAATTTTCTAGTTAGTGCCACAAATTGTCTAGTTAGTGCCACAGCTGCACCAAGTGGCACCTCTCCTCCATAGCTATGCAATAGCAATGGAGGAGTAGTGCCACTTGGCGCAGCCAGAGGCACTATTGTTATTGTGTGGATTTATTATTATTCATCATCTTATTCATTTTCCGGACAGATTTCGGTTCGCTACTAGTCCCGCAGCTTTGAGAAAACGCGAAAAGTAAAAACGTAGAAACGCAGCCAGAGGCACTATTGTTATTGTGTGGATTTAATCTTCTTATTTTGCTTATTCATTTTCCGGACAAACTTCGGCGCATAACTAGTCCCGCAGCTTTGAGAAAACGCGACTACAGAAAACTCTAGTTACCTCTAGTTTCCTCTAGTTTCCTCTAATTACCTCTAGTTTCCTCTAGTTTCCTCTAGTTACCTTTAGTTTCCTCTAATTTCCTCTAGTTACCTCTAGTTACCTTTAGTTTCCTCTAGTTTCCTCTAATTTCCTCTAGTTACCTCTAGTTACCTTTAGTTTCCTTTAGTTTCCTCTAGTTACCTTTAGTTTTCTCTAGTTACGTCTAGTTTCCTCTAGTTTCCTCTAGTCACCTCTAGTTTCCTCTAGTTTCCTCTAGTTACGTTTAGTTTCCTCTAGTTACATCTAGTTTCCTCTAGTTACCTTTAGTTTCCTCTAGTTACCTTTAGTTTCCTCTAGTTACCTCTAGTTTCCTTTAGTCACCTCTAGTTACCTCTAGTTTCCTCTAGTCACCTCTAGTTTCCTGTAGTTACGTTTAGTTTCCTCTAGTTACCTCTAGTTTCCTCTAGTTACCTCTAGTTCATCTAGTTTCCTCTAGTTTCCTCTAGTCACCTCTAGATTCCTCTAGAAAGAAAAAAAAGGAAATTGAGGAAATTGTCTAGTTAGTGCCACAAATTGTCTAGTTAGTGCCACAGCTGCACCAAGTGGCACCTCTCCTCCATAGCTATGCAATAGCAATGGAGGAGAGGTGCCTCTTGGCGCAGCCAGAGGCACTATTGTTATTGTGTGGATTTATTATTATTCATCATCTTATTCATTTTCCGGACAGATTTCGGTTCACTACTAGTCCCGCAGCTTTGAGAAAACTCGAAAAGTAAAAACGTAAAAATGCAGCCAGAGGCACTATTGTTATTGTGTGGATTCAATCTTTTTATTTTGCTTAATCATTTTCCAGACAAACTTCGGCGCATAACTAGTCCCGCAGCTTTGAGAAAACGCGACTACAGAAAACTCTAGTTACCTCTAGTTACCTTTAGTTTCCTCTAGTTTCCTCTAGTTTCCTCTAATTACCTGTAATTACCTCTAGTTTCTTCTAGTTTCCTCTAGTTACCTCTAGTTACCTTTAGTTACCCCTAGTTATCTCTAGTTACCTTTAGTTTCCTCTAGTCACCTCTAGTTTCCTCTAGTCACCTTTAGTTTCCTCTAGTCACCTCTAGTTTCCTCTAGTTTCCTCTAGTTATGTGTAGTTTCCTCTAGTTACCTTTAGTTTCCTCTAGTTTCCTCTAGTTACGTTTAGTTTCCTCTAGTTTCCTCTAGTTACGTTTAGTTTCCTCTAGTTTCCTCTAGTTTCCTCTAGTTTCCTCTAGTTACCTCTAGTTTCCTCTAGTTACGTTTAGTTTCCTCTAGTTTCCTCTAGTTTCCTCTAGTTTCCTCTAGTTACCTCTAGTTTCCTCTAGTTACGTTTAGTTTCCTCTAGTTTCCTCTAGTTTCCTCTAGTTTCCTCTAGTTCCCTCTAGTTACCTCTAGTTTCCTCTAGTTTCCTCTAGTTCCCTCTAGTTACCTCTAGTTTCCTCTAGTTTCCTCTAGTTTCCTCTAGTTACCTCTAGTTACCTCTAGTTACCTTTAGTTTCCTCTAGTTTCCTCTAGTCACCTCTAGTTTCCTCTAGTCACCTCTAGTTACCTCTAGTTCCTCTAGTTTCCTCTAGTTTCCTCTAGTCACCTTTAGATTCCTCTAGAAAGAAAGAAAAGGAAATTGAGGAAATTATCTAGTTAGTGCCACAGGTTAGTTACCTCTAGTTTCCTCTAATTTCCTCTAGTTACCTCTAGTTACCTTTAGTTTCCTCTAGTTTCCTCTAGTTCCCTCTAGTTACCTCTAGTTTCCTCTAGTTACCTTTAGTTTCCTCTAGTTACCTTTACTTTCCTCTAGTTTCCTCTAGTTTCCTCTAGTTTCCTCTAGTTTCCTCTAGTCACCTCTAGATTCCTCTAGTTTCCTCTAGTTTCCTCTGGTTTTTAAAGTGCCAGATATGAGTCTGTACAAAAGTTACTTAGGATGTGCGTTAATGTGACGCATAAGGTCAGGATTGGAATATTTATGTTAATGTAACATAGAGTGGGATGGGGGGGCAGTCCGTGGTAGACGGGGGAGAGGGGGGACCGGGGCCTTGTTGATGAGGACAGCTTTAGTTTCCTCTAGTTTCCTTTAGTTTCCTCTAGTTTCCTAATTAAGGAGTTTAGACTGTAAAACTTTCAAGAGCTGAGAAGTTGGCTTCATAAAATTCACTATTTTAATAAAGTGTCAAGGCTTCTGTTCTTGGATGTGATAATCATCGTTAATCATCATCAGGCCTCAGCTCTTATCAGAAGTTTCCAGTTTAAGAATTTAATTTAACTCCAATAAGAGCAATAATTACTGCTTCGCTAAGGAACCCAGCAACCTAGCAAAGCAGTAATTATTACTCTCTTTGGAGTTAAACTGTTTTGCTGAATAGCTTTGAGATGACGTTTGTCATGATTTGGCGCTTTATAAATAAAGCTGAATTAAATTAAATTCTTAAACTGGAAAACTCTAATAAGAGCTGAGGCCTGACAAACTGTCAAAATAAATGTTATCAGGGCAAAAGAAAGCAACATGTTCCTTCTTTCACTGAAAGTTTGAAGTTAAAAAACAGCTGAGATCAATTAATTTTATTGTCGTCTCTGGAGTTCCTCTCAGGTCTGTTTGAGACCTCCATTTATTGGGGATCAACAACATTGAATTGAATTGAATTTAATTTAATTTAATTTAATTGAATTGAACCCTTTATGTCGATACAGAGCTGCTGTTATCTTTGTGCAGCTCATGTAAATTTTGTAGAAAAATGCTTTTTGAACCATGTCACCATTAAATGCTGTAACAATTATGTTAAATAGCTTTGGTAATTATTTAATTTGACCTTAACCTTTTTATTTTAATTCAGTGTAGAGCAAAATATGGTGTCAACAACAGCTTTTGGACGTCTTGACAACATTTGCCTAATCTTAAAACACCAAATATGATTACACTGCAAAATCTTACCAGGAATATTTGTCTTATTTCTAGTTAAAATGTCTCATTTTTAGTAAAAAATTTAATTACACTTAAAACAAGACTCATTACCAGAAAAATAGCTTGTTATTTGACCATTTTCACCTGTTTCAAGTAAATTTTCACTTGAAATAAGTAGAAAAATCTGCCAGTGGGACAAGATTTTTCTACTTATTTCAAGCGAAAATCTACTTGAAACAGGTGAAAATTGTAGTTTTTTTCCAGTGATGAGTCTTGTTTTAAGTGTAATGAGATTTTTTTGACTAAAAATTACACATTTTAACTAAAAATAAGACAAATTATTGTTCTTGTTAAGATTTTGAGTTTTTGCAGTGTATGTTGTTCCCATCTGGTAAAACTACACATACCGTCACTTTGCAGAGATTTGTAACGTCGCTGAATTATAGCAGCAGTTTTTCAGTGGAAAATACAACAAAAACTTTAATTTAGTTGTTTTTCTTTTTGCAAAACTAAGGCTATTATTTTAGGAGGGTGATGATATTATCCTGAACAAATGTTTTTATAATGAAATTTATTTTAAAACAGTCTGTAGGAGGTCCGATAACGGTCCAAACACATAAAGAAAACTTTTAAAAAGGTCGTAACTGAAGCTTTGCAGAACATTCTGATGGAACGACACCTGATTATTTAATTTGATTTATTGTTTACACTGTAAAAACTCAAAATCTTTGTCTTATTTCTAGTTAAAATGTCTCATTTTTAGTCAAACAAATCTCATTACACTTAAAATAAGAGTCATTACCAGAAAAATAACTTGTTATTTGACAATTTCCACCTGTTTTAAGTAAATTTTCACTTAAAATAACTAGAAAAATCTGCCAGTGGAACAAGATTTATCTTCTCATTACAAGCAAAAAAATCTTGTTCCACTGGCAGATTTTTCTACTTATTTTAAGTTAAAGTTTACTTGAAACAGGTGAAAATTGTCAAATAAGTCATTTTTCTGGTAATGACTCTTGTTTTAATTGTAATGAAATTGTTTGACTAAAAATGAGACATTTTAACTAGAAATAAGGCAAATATTCCTGGTAAGATTTTGAGTTTTTGCAGTGTATCTGGGGATTTAAGAGTCATAATCATATTTAAAACACCTGGAATGAGGATCAAGGTCATGAACTGTTTGAAAAAGCAACGTATAAATATTAAAATACAAATATAGAAGGGTCTACAAGTGAGCTTAAGGGAATATCCTCCCTTAATCACTGCAGGGCCGGAACTGTGATTTACAGAAGAGGATGCTGAAGAACCGGACGGGAGGAGGGAAGGAAGAAAAAGAGGAAGAAACAATAATCTGGCAAAGAAAGTCAGAAAACCAGTCGGTAAATATAAATACAGGTAATGACGAGTTTCAGCCGCGACTGAAACCCGGCGTGACTAACGGCAGGACGGATAACAAACCGCAACAAACAGGAAAACAACAGCTGGAAATGTTAGAGAAAGAAAAGCTGACTAAGAGTGAATAAAAGAGAGAAAACAGAGCTCTGAGTATCTCCATTAAGATGTTGGAAAACACACTGATTATTATTCCTCGCGTAACATCGTTATAACCAGTACTGGAGTTGAGGGGGGATGAGGGGGGACGGCATCCCCCTGAAATAAAAACGGTCCAAATCATCCCCCCCCGAAATAAAAATGGTCCAAATCATCCCCCCCTGAAATAAAAACAGTCCAAATCATCCCCCCTGAAATAAAAACGGTCCAAATCATCCCCCCCTGAAATAAAAACGGTCCAAATCATCCCCCCTGATATAAAAACGGTCCAAATCATCCCCCCCTGAAATAAAAACGGTCCAAATCATCCCCCCCTGAAATAAAAACAGTCCAAATCATCCCCCCTGAAATAAAAACGGTCCAAATCATCCCCCCCTGAAATAAAAACGGTCCAAATCATCCCCCCCTGAAATAAAAACAGTCCAAATCATCCCCCCTGAAATAAAAACGGTGCAAATCATCCCCCCCTGAAATAAAAACAGTCCAAATCATCCCCCCTGAAATAAAAACGGTCCAAATCATCCCCCCCTGAAATAAAAACGGTCCAAATCATCCCCCCTGAAATAAAAACAGTCCAAATCATCCCCCCTGAAATAAAAACGGTCCAAATCATCCCCCCCTGAAATAAAAACAGTCCAAATCATCCCCCCTGAAATAAAAACAGTCCAAATCATCCCCCCCTGAAATAAAAACAGTCCAAATCATCCCCCCTGAAATAAAAACGGTCCAAATCATCCCCCCCTGAAATAAAAACGGTCCAAATCATCCCCCCCTGAAATAAAAACGGTCCAAATCATCCCCCCCTGAAATAAAAACGGTCCAAATCATCCCCCCCTGAAATAAAAACAGTCCAAATCATCCCCCCTGAAATAAAAACAGTCCAAATCATCCCCCCCTGAAATAAAAACGGTCCAAATCATCCCCCCTGAAATAAAAACGGTCCAAATCATCCCCCCTGAAATAAAAACGGTCCAAATCATCCCCCCTGAAATAAAAACAGTCCAAATCATCCCCCCTGAAATAAAAACGGTCCAAATCATCCCCCCTGAAATAAAAACGGTCCAAATCATCCCCCCTGAAATAAAAACGGTCCAAATCATCCCCCCCTGAAATAAAAACGGTCCAAATCATCCCCCCTGAAATAAAAACGGTCCAAATCATCCCCCCCTGAAATAAAAACGGTCCAAATCATCCCCCCTGAAATAAAAACGGTCCAAATCATCCCCCCTGAAATAAAAACGGTCCAAATCACCCCCCCTGTAAAACTGCCATCCCTCCTTTCCATCCCTTATGTCATTTCATCAATGAATGTGGTTTTACTGCTATTTCAACATTTAGAGTCATCACCAAAAAAATAACTTATTTGACAATTTTCACCTGTTTCAAGTAAATTTTCACTTGAAATAAGTAGGAAAACCTGAGTCTTTTTTTAAGTGTAATGAGATTTTTTTTACTAAAATGAGACATTTTAACTAAAAATAAGACAAATATTCTTGTTAAGATTTTACCCCCCGATTTTTATTTATTTATTAAAATTTTTATTTTTTTTTTTAATTTTACTTATTTTTTACTTTTTTATTTACGGTTATTTTTTGTTACTCTTCTACTTTGGTTTGTCTGTGTGGAGCATGTGTTCCATGTTTTGGGTGGTGTTTAAAAGAGGGTGCATATTTCTGTAATATCGTTTAATTCTTGACTGTCTGACCCTTTGAAAACGAATAAATATACTTTATAAAAAAAAAAGATCTAAATCACAGACTGTTCGCTGGAGCTGCTGACGGAGCTCAGATAAAGATTTGAACCAGAAAATACTGGTGTAAAAGTGGAAACAGTAGTAACAGATGGGAGAAGTCTCCACTCAGCAACAAGCATGTTCTGTTTCAACCACTCTGCTGTTCCGGTGTTTGTGAAGCCCCAGTTCTGCGTTAAACCACCACCAATACTTGGAAAAGGAAACGTCTCCTCCAGTTATTAATCAGAGACTGCTGACGATCAGTTAAGGATTGTTTATGGTGCTGAATTGTTTTCTTGGTCCTTGTATTTCCTGTTGAGCTACAACCACGACATCCATCCCCAGCCAGTATTATATATATATATTACAGTTTTTCACAATTGTTTAAACACATTTATTGGAACATCATACACAATGTGCACAACCTGAAACTCATGTTTCAGGTGGCTGAACCAATCCTGCTGAACTCCAAGCACATTTACTGCTCTAGACTCAAATTCCCATTCCATACCACACATTTCTCCCAACACTACACACAATTCCCAATACCCTGCACACTCTTCCTGAATTCCCTCTCTTTCTGTTCACACAGAACACACAGTCAATCACATTTCTAAACTCCAAAGGCTGTTGTGCAATATGCAATCAGCAATTTGCCATTGAATTCATATTCATTGATGAAGCGGGGTTCAACCTTGTAAAAAGAAGGGGCCGAGGGAGGAATATCATCGGCCAGCGTGCCATCACAGAGGTCCCTGGCCAACGTGGAGGGAACATAACAATGTGTGCTGCCATCAATCACCACGGCGTCCTCCATCACCATGCCACCCTTGGCCCCTACAACACTGCACTTCTTCTAGCATTCCTGGACCAGCTCTACAATATCCTTGTCCAGCCAGACCAGATGGAGGACACAGAGGTGGTCAGGTTCCTTGTTATCTGGGACAATGTCAGTTTCCATCGGACTGCTCTGGTCCGTGAGCTGTTCAGTGTCCATCCAGAAGTTGATGTCCTATATCTCCCTCCATACTCTCCCTTCCTCAACCCAATTGAGGAGTTTTTCTCTGCCTGGAGATGGAAGGTATACGAGAGAAATCTTCAGACACGGATCCCACTGCTGCAGGCCATGGAGGACGCATGTGGCGATGTCACTGCTGAGGCCTGTCAAGGCTTCATGCGGCATTGTAGGAGATTGTTCCCCCGCTGCTCGGCCAGGGAGAACATCGACCTGGACGAGGTCCTGTGGCCAGCCAGGGATGAAAGGCAGGATGCAGCCTAATACTTTTGTTCTGTTTCTATTTTCTGTCAAGTTTTCATCCACAGCTTGCTGTGATGTCCAGTGGACTGCACATTTTGAGTCCAAATACTGTAAAATATTACGTATTTGTTGTTACAGTAAAGAATTGTGTGTTGTTTTCTATTTGAGTAGCCTATACATAAGAATACTATATGGTGATATATCACATCCAAAAGCTGAAGGTGTAACACTGAACATACAAATGCATGATTCTACTGAGGCATTCATTCATATAGTGTTTTCCATTCATACTATAGTGTCTTCCATTCTGCACATCAGTGTTCAGTAGGTGCTTAGAAATGTCTACTCAAATGATGTATGTGTTTGGCATTTGAGAAGGAAATACAATTTAGTGAAGAGTTAACACTGTTTTGAGGGTAGAGTGTGCTTTTGCAAGAGAAGTGTAGGATTTAGCATTTTGTGTGTGAGTTTTTTAAATTTTGTTTAGAGTTTTGAGAAAGTGAGGTAGTCTATCAGGAAATGTGTTTAAACAATTGTGAAAAACTGTAA